>NW_027077441.1:0-179036 GCF_963924675.1 Phocoena phocoena
GGTTTTATGAAGCACCCCAACGCACCTTTCCCCATAAGCAAGCACTAGTTGGTTTTCTAAATTTGAGACCCTGTTCTGTTTTGTAATTCAGTTCATGTGTAGTCAAGTTTACATTCCGTGTATTAGTGATATCTTATGATGTTTCTTTTTCTGTGTGACGTAGTTCACGTAGAATCACCGTACCTGCATCCACTCACTATGCCGCTACGGGCCTGATGACACAGATTTCATTGCTGAGTGATATTGCATTGTACGTACGTGCCACAACTTCTTTATCCATATTTTGCTTTCTGGGATATTTACCTGTTACTGTAGACGAGCTTCTTGTGAACACAGCCGTCCCAAATATTGGGGTGGCTGTCTGTTTTTGATTTTAATTTCCGTAAGCTATAGGACCATAAGTGGAAGTGCCATAGACTGTGTTGCTTTGTTTCTTATGTGTTTCAGGAAACACCATACACTTCTCCAGGCTGGCTGCTGGCAATTTACATCCTGCCAATCAGCATAACAAGGCTCCCTGTTCTCCATATCCTGTCCTACCTTTCTGGATTTTACACTTTTTTCAGATGGCCCTCTTGCCCGGGGGGCAGTGAGACTTCATTGTAGTGCAGATTTCCTTTACAGGCTTGCTTGGTTGGCCAAAAAGGGCGTATGCGTTTTTTCCTGAATATATTCAGGAAAAAACGCATACGCCCTTTTTGGCCAAGTGCATCATTGTCGACGTTCTGCCTCTTTTCCTATGCTTTCAGGGCAATTCCAGTCTACCCCCTGCAATCGTTTTCCTGAAATTCTGCCCCGCTTTCAAGTCCCCTTCGCAGGCTTACTTCAATATATTTTTGGAGGATAGCTGTCATTTATAACTCTGCAGGTTTGTGAATTACAGTGCCCCTGAGCTCCTTTCTTCAACTCGCTTTCTTGTGAGCTGGGCACAAAACCGCAGGATTGCTTCAGGCCCTAATCTGTTTCGGGCAGGGCATGCTGAGCCTTTGGTAAATTCCTCTTCCTGGTGGGAAATGAGCGTTACATTTGCCCGTGCAGACACCTACAGCTAGTCTCTCATTGGTTCTCCCTATTCCTGTTCATCTTGCACAGAAATTGCAAGCTGTGCCAAACAGGAGGGTAAAGGCACTGACTCTCCAAGCAGGGAGACTGTTAGTAAATCATCTGGAATGGTGAACCCGAGGACCAGGATACGAAAACTGAGATGCATTTTAAATCATTTCCCCATAACACGGTGGACCATACTGTGGGTTTCACATGCATGTTTTAGCTGGAGGAAGAATCCCTTGAACCTGAAGAGTTGGGACCAATGGAATAGGTACCATACAGTATGACTTCAAAGGGTGTGCATTTGCTCACCTAAACTCACCAATGCTATCAGCCTGAAGTGTCCAGCCTTATGTCTCAACCAGCTCTGGGTGTAGATGTGGTCAATCCCGGTTGCATCACATGCCCTGAGTGAATTATTTAAGAATTGCTCTCTATTTCACTGTCTTTGTGTTTTGTTTTCGAAATTTATTTTGATAATGGGATTTATCGGATTTTCACTGCTGCCTTTCGGCCGCTGTACACACCCTTGATTCTCTTACGGAGACATATATATCCATGGGTTTTAAGATTCTTTCCTAGTCAGGTATATTCCTAGGCGTTGAATATGTGGTGTTGGGTCCATTTCGTTGAGCAAGGAGTAGGTCTTGTCTATTACATATTGGGCTTATGGAAAGTTATCTGTGCTAATTTCAGTCTCTGGTTTTATGCAGCACCCCAAGGCACCTTTCCCCATAAGCAAGCACTAGTTGGTTTTCTAAATTTGAGACCCTTTTCTATTTTGTAATTCAGTTCATGTGTAGTCAAGTTTACATTCCGTGTATTCATGATATCTTATGATGTTTCTTTTTCTGTGTGACGTAGTTCACGTAGAATCACCGTACCTGCATCCACTCACTATGCCGCTATGGGCCTGATGACACAGATTTCATTGCTGAGTGATATTGCATTGTACGTACGTGCCACAAGTTCTTTATCCATTTTTTGCTTTCTGGGATATTTACCTGATACTGTAGACGAGCTTCTTGTGAACACAGCCGTCTCAAATATTGGGGTGGCTGTCTGTTTTTGATTTTAATTTCCGTAAGCTATAGGACCATAAGTGGAAGTGCCATAGGCTGTGTTGCTTTGTTTCTTTCGTGTTTCAGGAAACACCATACACTTCTCCAGGGTGGCTGCTGGCAATTTACATCCTGCCAATCAGCATAACAAGGCTCCCTGTTCTCCATATCCTGTCCTACCTTTCTGGATTTTACACTTTTTTCAGATGGCCCTTTTGCCAGGGGGGCAGTGAGACTTCATTGTAGTGCAGATTTCATTTTCAGGCTTGCTTGGTTGGCCAAAAAGGGCGTATGCGTTTTTTCCTGAATATATTCAGGAAAAAACACATACGCCCTTTTTGGCCAAGTGCATCATTGTCGACGTTCTGACTCTTTTCCTATGCTTTCAGGGCAATTCCAGTCTACCCCCTGCAATCGTTTTCCTGAAATTCTGCCCCGCTTTCAAGTCCCCTTCGCAGGCTTACTTCAATATATTTTTGGAGGATAGCTGTCATTTATAACTCTGCAGGTTTGTGAATTACAGTGCCCCTGAGCTCCTTTCTTCAACTCGCTTTCTTGTGAGCTGGGCACAAAACCGCAGGATTGCTTCAGGCCCTAATCTGTTTCCGGCAGGGCACGCTGAGCCTTTGGTTAATTCCTCTTCCTGGTGGGAAATGAGCATTATATTTGCCCGTGCAGACACCTACAGCTAGTCTCTCATTGGTTCTCCCTATTCCTGTTCATTTTGCACAGAAATTGCAAGCTGTGCCAAAGAGGAGGTTAAAGGCACTGACTCTCCAAGCGGGGAGAGTGTTAGTAAAGCATCTGGAATGGTGAACCCGAGGACCAGGATACGAAAACTGAGATGCATTTTAAATCATTTCCCAATCACATGGTGGACGATACTCTTGGTTTCCCATGCATGTTTTAGCTGGAGGAAGAATCCCTTGAATCTGGAGAGTTGGGACCCATGGAATGGGTACCATGCAGTATGACTTCAAAGGGTCTGCATTTGCTCACCGAAACTCACCAATGCTATCAGCCTGAAGTGTCCAGCCTTATGTCTCAACCAGCTCTGGGTGTAGATGTGTTAAATCCCGGTTGCATCACATGTCCTGAGTGAATTATTTAAGAATTGCTCTCTATTTCACTGTCTTTATGATTTTTTTTTGAAATTTATTTTGATAATGGGATTTATCGGATTTTCACTGCTGCGTTTATGCCGCTGTACACACGCTTGATTCTCTTACGGAGACATATATATCCATGGGTTTTAAGATTCTTCCTAGTCAGGTATATTCCTAGGCGTTGAATATGTGGTGTTGGGTCCATTTCGTTGAGCAAGGAGTAGGTCTTGTCTATTACATATTTGGCTTATGGAAAGTTATCTGTGCTAATTTCAGTCTCTGGTTTTATGAAGCACCCCAACGCACCTTTCCCCATAAGCAAGCACTAGTTGGTTTTCTAAATTTGAGACCCTGTTCTGTTTTGTAATTCAGTTCATGTGTAGTCAAGTTTACATTCCGTGTATTAGTGATATCTTATGATGTTTCTTTTTCTGTGTGACGTAGTTCACGTAGAATCACCGTACCTGCATCCACTCACTATGCCGCTACGGGCCTGATGACACAGATTTCATTGCTGAGTGATATTGCATTGTACGTACGTGCCACAACTTCTTTATCCATATTTTGCTTTCTGGGATATTTACCTGTTACTGTAGACGAGCTTCTTGTGAACACAGCCGTCCCAAATATTGGGGTGGCTGTCTGTTTTTGATTTTAATTTCCGTAAGCTATAGGACCATAAGTGGAAGTGCCATAGACTGTGTTGCTTTGTTTCTTATGTGTTTCAGGAAACACCATACACTTCTCCAGGCTGGCTGCTGGCAATTTACATCCTGCCAATCAGCATAACAAGGCTCCCTGTTCTCCATATCCTGTCCTACCTTTCTGGATTTTACACTTTTTTCAGATGGCCCTCTTGCCCGGGGGGCAGTGAGACTTCATTGTAGTGCAGATTTCCTTTACAGGCTTGCTTGGTTGGCCAAAAAGGGCATATGCGTTTTTTCCTGAATATATTCAGGAAAAAACGCATACGCCCTTTTTGGCCAAGTGCATCATTGTCGACGTTCTGCCTCTTTTCCTATGCTTTCAGGGCAATTCCAGTCTACCCCCTGCAATCGTTTTCCTGAAATTCTGCCCCGCTTTCAAGTCCCCTTCGCAGGCTTACTTCAATATATTTTTGGAGGATAGCTGTCATTTATAACTCTGCAGGTTTGTGAATTACAGTGCCCCTGAGCTCCTTTCTTCAACTCGCTTTCTTGTGAGCTGGGCACAAAACCGCAGGATTGCTTCAGGCCCTAATCTGTTTGGGGGAGGGCATGCTGAGCCTTTGGTAAATTCCTCTTCCTGGTGGGAAATGAGCGTTACATTTGCCCGTGCAGACACCTACGGCTAGTCTCTCATTGGTTCTCCCTATTCCTGTTCATCTTGCACAGAAATTGCAAGCTGTGCCAAACAGGAGGTTAAAGGCACTGACTCTCCAAGCAGGGAGACTGTTAGTAAATCATCTGGAATGGTGAACCCGAGGACCAGGATACGAAAACTGAGATGCATTTTAAATCATTTCCCCATAACACGGTGGACCATACTGTGGGTTTCACATGCATGTTTTAGCTGGAGGAAGAATCCCTTGAACCTGAAGAGTTGGGACCCATGGAATAGGTACCATACAGTATGACTTCAAAGGGTGTGCATTTGCTCACCTAAACTCACCAATGCTATCAGCCTGAAGTGTCCAGCCTTATGTCTCAACCAGCTCTGGGTGTAGATGTGGTCAATCCCGGTTGCATCACATGCCCTGAGTGAATTATTTAAGAATTGCTCTCTATTTCACTGTCTTTGTGTTTTGTTTTCGAAATTTATTTTGATAATGGGATTTATCGGATTTTCACTGCTGCCTTTCGGCCGCTGTACACACCCTTGATTCTCTTACGGAGACATATATATCCATGGGTTTTAAGATTCTTCCTAGTCAGGTATATTCCTAGGCGTTGAATATGTGGTGTTGGGTCCATTTCGTTGAGCAAGGAGTAGGTCTTGTCTATTACATATTGGGCTTATGGAAAGTTATCTGTGCTAATTTCAGTCTCTGGTTTTATGCAGCACCCCAAGGCACCTTTCCCCATAAGCAAGCACTAGTTGGTTTTCTAAATTTGAGACCCTGTTCTGTTTTGTAATTCAGTTCATGTGTAGTCAAGTTTACATTCCGTGTATTCGTGATATCTTATGATGTTTCTTTTTCTGTGTGACGTAGTTCACGTAGAATCACCGTACCTGCATCCACTCACTATGCCGCTATGGGCCTGATGACACAGATTTCATTGCTGAGTGATATTGCATTGTACGTACGTGCCACAAGTTCTTTATCCATTTTTTGCTTTCTGGGATATTTACCTGATACTGTAGACGAGCTTCTTGTGAACACAGCCGTCTCAAATATTGGGGTGGCTGTCTGTTTTTGATTTTAATTTCCGTAAGCTATAGGACCATAAGTGGAAGTGCCATAGGCTGTGTTGCTTTGTTTCTTTCGTGTTTCAGGAAACACCATACACTTCTCCAGGGTGGCTGCTGGCAATTTACATCCTGCCAATCAGCATAACAAGGCTCCCTGTTCTCCATATCCTGTCCTACCTTTCTGGATTTTACACTTTTTTCAGATGGCCCTTTTCCCAGGGGGGCAGTGAGACTTCATTGTAGTGCAGATTTCATTTTCAGGCTTGCTTGGTTGGCCAAAAAGGGCGTATGCGTTTTTTCCTGAATATATTCAGGAAAAAACACATACGCCCTTTTTGGCCAAGTGCATCATTGTCGACGTTCTGACTCTTTTCCTATGCTTTCAGGGCAATTCCAGTCTACCCCCTGCAATCGTTTTCCTGAAATTCTGCCCCGCTTTCAAGTCCCCTTCGCAGGCTTACTTCAATATATTTTTGGAGGATAGCTGTCATTTATAACTCTGCAGGTTTGTGAATTACAGTGCCCCTGAGCTCCTTTCTTCAACTCGCTTTCTTGTGAGCTGGGCACAAAACCGCAGGATTGCTTCAGGCCCTAATCTGTTTCCGGCAGGGCACGCTGAGCCTTTGGTTAATTCCTCTTCCTGGTGGGAAATGAGCGTTATATTTGCCCGTGCAGACACCTACAGCTAGTCTCTCATTGGTTCTCCCTATTCCTGTTCATTTTGCACAGAAATTGCAAGCTGTGCCAAAGAGGAGGTTAAAGGCACTGACTCTCCAAGCGGGGAGAGTGTTAGTAAAGCATCTGGAATGGTGAACCCGAGGACCAGGATACGAAAACTGAGATGCATTTTAAATCATTTCCCAATCACATGGTGGACGATACTCTTGGTTTCCCATGCATGTTTTAGCTGGAGGAAGAATCCCTTGAACCTGGAGAGTTGGGACCCATGGAATGGGTACCATGCAGTATGACTTCAAAGGGTCTGCATTTGCTCACCGAAACTCACCAATGCTATCAGCCTGAAGTGTCCAGCCTTATGTCTCAACCAGCTCTGGGTGTAGATGTGTTAAATCCCGGTTGCATCACATGTCCTGAGTGAATTATTTAAGAATTGCTCTCTATTTCACTGTCTTTATGATTTTTTTTTGAAATTTATTTTGATAATGGGATTTATCGGATTTTCACTGCTGCGTTTATGCCGCTGTACACACGCTTGATTCTCTTACGGAGACATATATATCCATGGGTTTTAAGATTCTTCCTAGTCAGGTATATTCCTAGGCGTTGAATATGTGGTGTTGGGTCCATTTCGTTGAGCAAGGAGTAGGTCTTGTCTATTACATATTTGGCTTATGGAAAGTTATCTGTGCTAATTTCAGTCTCTGGTTTTATGAAGCACCCCAACGCACCTTTCCCCATAAGCAAGCACTAGTTGGTTTTCTAAATTTGAGACCCTGTTCTGTTTTGTAATTCAGTTCATGTGTAGTCAAGTTTACATTCCGTGTATTAGTGATATCTTATGATGTTTCTTTTTCTGTGTGACGTAGTTCACGTAGAATCACCGTACCTGCATCCACTCACTATGCCGCTACGGGCCTGATGACACAGATTTCATTGCTGAGTGATATTGCATTGTACGTACGTGCCACAACTTCTTTATCCATATTTTGCTTTCTGGGATATTTACCTGTTACTGTAGACGAGCTTCTTGTGAACACAGCCGTCCCAAATATTGGGGTGGCTGTCTGTTTTTGATTTTAATTTCCGTAAGCTATAGGACCATAAGTGGAAGTGCCATAGACTGTGTTGCTTTGTTTCTTATGTGTTTCAGGAAACACCATACACTTCTCCAGGCTGGCTGCTGGCAATTTACATCCTGCCAATCAGCATAACAAGGCTCCCTGTTCTCCATATCCTGTCCTACCTTTCTGGATTTTACACTTTTTTCAGATGGCCCTCTTGCCCGGGGGGCAGTGAGACTTCATTGTAGTGCAGATTTCCTTTACAGGCTTGCTTGGTTGGCCAAAAAGGGCGTATGCGTTTTTTCCTGAATATATTCAGGAAAAAACGCATACGCCCTTTTTGGCCAAGTGCATCATTGTCGACGTTCTGCCTCTTTTCCTATGCTTTCAGGGCAATTCCAGTCTACCCCCTGCAATCGTTTTCCTGAAATTCTGCCCCGCTTTCAAGTCCCCTTCGCAGGCTTACTTCAATATATTTTTGGAGGATAGCTGTCATTTATAACTCTGCAGGTTTGTGAATTACAGTGCCCCTGAGCTCCTTTCTTCAACTCGCTTTCTTGTGAGCTGGGCACAAAACCGCAGGATTGCTTCAGGCCCTAATCTGTTTCGGGCAGGGCATGCTGAGCCTTTGGTAAATTCCTCTTCCTGTTGGGAAATGAGCGTTACATTTGCCCGTGCAGACACCTACGGCTAGTCTCTCATTGGTTCTCCCTATTCCTCTTCATCTTGCACAGAAATTGCAAGCTGTGCCAAACAGGAGGTTAAAGGCACTGACTCTCCAAGCAGGGAGACTGTTAGTAAATCATCTGGAATGGTGAACCCGAGGACCAGGATACGAAAACTGAGATGCATTTTAAATCATTTCCCCATAACACGGTGGACCATACTGTGGGTTTCACATGCATGTTTTAGCTGGAGGAAGAATCCCTTGAACCTGAAGAGTTGGGACCCATGGAATAGGTACCATACAGTATGACTTCAAAGGGTGTGCATTTGCTCACCTAAACTCACCAATGCTATCAGCCTGAAGTGTCCAGCCTTATGTCTCAACCAGCTCTGGGTGTAGATGTGGTCAATCCCGGTTGCATCACATGCCCTGAGTGAATTATTTAAGAATTGCTCTCTATTTCACTGTCTTTGTGTTTTGTTTTCGAAATTTATTTTGATAATGGGATTTATTGGATTTTCACTGCTGCCTTTCGGCCGCTGTACACACCCTTGATTCTCTTACGGAGACATATATATCCATGGGTTTTAAGATTCTTCCTAGTCAGGTATATTCCTAGGCGTTGAATATGTGGTGTTGGGTCCATTTCGTTGAGCAAGGAGTAGGTCTTGTCTATTACATATTGGGCTTATGGAAAGTTATCTGTGCTAATTTCAGTCTCTGGTTTTATGTAGCACCCCAAGGCACCTTTCCCCATAAGCAAGCACTAGTTGGTTTTCTAAATTTGAGACCCTTTTCTATTTTGTAATTCAGTTCATGTGTAGTCAAGTTTACATTCCGTGTATTCATGATATCTTATGATGTTTCTTTTTCTGTGTGACGTAGTTCACGTAGAATCACCGTACCTGCATCCACTCACTATGCCGCTATGGGCCTGATGACACAGATTTCATTGCTGAGTGATATTGCATTGTACGTACGTGCCACAAGTTCTTTATCCATTTTTTGCTTTCTGGGATATTTACCTGATACTGTAGACGAGCTTCTTGTGAACACAGCCGTCTCAAATATTGGGGTGGCTGTCTGTTTTTGATTTTAATTTCCGTAAGCTATAGGACCATAAGTGGAAGTGCCATAGGCTGTGTTGCTTTGTTTCTTTCGTGTTTCAGGAAACACCATACACTTCTCCAGGGTGGCTGCTGGCAATTTACATCCTGCCAATCAGCATAACAAGGCTCCCTGTTCTCCATATCCTGTCCTACCTTTCTGGATTTTACACTTTTTTCAGATGGCCCTTTTGCCAGGGGGGCAGTGAGACTTCATTGTAGTGCAGATTTCCTTTACAGGCTTGCTTGGTTGGCCCAAAAGGGCGTATGCGTTTTTTCCTGAATATATTCAGGAAAAAACACATACGCCCTTTTTGGCCAAGTGCATCATTGTCGACGTTCTGCCTCTTTTCCTATGCTTTCAGGGCAATTCCAGTCTACCCCCTGCAATCGTTGTCCTGAAATTCTGCCCCGCTTTCAACTCCCCTTCGCAGGCTTACTTCAATATATTTTTGGAGGATAGCTGTCATTTATAACTCTGCAGGTTTGTGAATTACAGTGCCCCTGAGCTCCTTTCTTCAACTCGCTTTCTTGTGAGCTGGGCACAAAACCGCAGGATTGCTTCAGGCCCTAATCTGTTTCCGGCAGGGCATGCTGAGCCTTTGGTTAATTCCTCTTCCTGGTGGGAAATGAGCGTTACATTTGCCCGTGCAGAAACCTACAGCTAGTCTCTCATTGGTTCTCCCTATTCCTGTTCATTTTGCACAGAAATTGCAAGCTGTGCCAAAGAGGAGGTTAAAGGCACTGACTCTCCAAGCGGGGAGAGTGTTAGTAAAACATCTGGAATGGTGAACCCGAGGACCAGGATACGAAAACTGAGATGCATTTTAAATCATTTCCCAATCACATGGTGGACGATACTCTTGGTTTCCCATGCATGTTTTAGCTGGAGGAAGAATCCCTTGAACCTGGAGAGTTGGGACCCATGGAATGGGTACCATGCAGTATGACTTCAAAGGGTCTGCATTTGCTCACCGAAACTCACCAATGCTATCAGCCTGAAGTGTCCAGCCTTATGTTTCAACCAGCTCTGGGTGTAGATGTGTTAAATCCCGGTTGCATCACATGCCCTGAGTGAATTATTTAAGAATTGCTCTCTATTTCACTGTCTTTATGATTTTTTTTTGAAATTTATTTTGATAATGGGATTTATCGGATTTTCACTGCTGCGTTTATGCCGCTGTACACACGCTTGATTCTCTTACGGAGACATATATATCCATGGGTTTTAAGATTCTTCCTAGTCAGGTATATTCCTAGGCGTTGAATATGTGGTGTTGGGTCCATTTCGTTGAGCAAGGAGTAGGTCTTGTCTATTACATATTTGGCTTATGGAAAGTTATCTGTGCTAATTTCAGTCTCTGGTTTTATGAAGCACCCCAACGCACCTTTCCCCATAAGCAAGCACTAGTTGGTTTTCTAAATTTGAGACCCTGTTCTGTTTTGTAATTCAGTTCATGTGTAGTCAAGTTTACATTCCGTGTATTAGTGATATCTTATGATGTTTCTTTTTCTGTGTGACGTAGTTCACGTAGAATCACCGTACCTGCATCCACTCACTATGCCGCTACGGGCCTGATGACACAGATTTCATTGCTGAGTGATATTGCATTGTACGTACGTGCCACAACTTCTTTATCCATATTTTGCTTTCTGGGATATTTACCTGTTACTGTAGACGAGCTTCTTGTGAACACAGCCGTCCCAAATATTGGGGTGGCTGTCTGTTTTTGATTTTAATTTCCGTAAGCTATAGGACCATAAGTGGAAGTGCCATAGACTGTGTTGCTTTGTTTCTTATGTGTTTCAGGAAACACCATACACTTCTCCAGGCTGGCTGCTGGCAATTTACATCCTGCCAATCAGCATAACAAGGCTCCCTGTTCTCCATATCCTGTCCTACCTTTCTGGATTTTACACTTTTTTCAGATGGCCCTCTTGCCCGGGGGGCAGTGAGACTTCATTGTAGTGCAGATTTCCTTTACAGGCTTGCTTGGTTGGCCAAAAAGGGCGTATGCGTTTTTTCCTGAATATATTCAGGAAAAAACGCATACGCCCTTTTTGGCCAAGTGCATCATTGTCGACGTTCTGCCTCTTTTCCTATGCTTTCAGGGCAATTCCAGTCTACCCCCTGCAATCGTTTTCCTGAAATTCTGCCCCGCTTTCAAGTCCCCTTCGCAGGCTTACTTCAATATATATTTTTGGAGGATAGCTGTCATTTATAACTCTGCAGGTTTGTGAATTACAGTGCCCCTGAGCTCCTTTCTTCAACTCGCTTTCTTGTGAACTGGGCAAAAAACCGCAGGATTGCTTCAGGCCCTAATCTGTGTCGGGCAGGGCATGCTGAGCCTTTGGTAAATTCCTCTTCCTGGTGGGAAATGAGCGTTACATTTGCCCGTGCAGACACCTACAGCTAGTCTCTCATTGGTTCTCCCTATTCCTGTTCATCTTGCACAGAAATTGCAAGCTGTGCCAAACAGGAGGTTAAAGGCACTGACTCTCCAGGCAGGGAGACTGTTAGTAAATCATCTGGAATGGTGAACCCGAGGACCAGGATACGAAAACTGAGATGCATTTTAAATCATTTCCCAATAACACGGTGGACCATACTGTGGGTTTCACATGCATGTTTTAGCTGGAGGAAGAATCCCTTGAACCTGAAGAGTTGGGACCCATGGAATAGGTACCATACAGTATGACTTCAAAGGGTGTGCATTTGCTCACCTAAACTCACCAATGCTATCAGCCTGAAGTGTCCAGCCTTATGTCTCAACCAGCTCTGGGTGTAGATGTGGTCAATCCCGGTTGCATCACATGCCCTGAGTGAATTATTTAAGAATTGCTCTCTATTTCACTGTCTTTGTGTTTTGTTTTCGAAATTTATTTTGATAATGGGATTTATCGGATTTTCACTGCTGCCTTTCGGCCGCTGTACACACCCTTGATTCTCTTACGGAGACATATATATCCATGGGTTTTAAGATTCTTCCTAGTCAGGTATATTCCTAGGCGTTGAATATGTGGTGTTGGGTCCATTTCGTTGAGCAAGGAGTAGGTCTTGTCTATTACATATTGGGCTTATGGAAAGTTATCTGTGCTAATTTCAGTCTCTGGTTTTATGCAGCACCCCAAGGCACCTTTCCCCATAAGCAAGCACTAGTTGGTTTTCTAAATTTGAGACCCTTTTCTATTTCGTAATTCAGTTCATGTGTAGTCAAGTTTACATTCCGTGTATTCATGATATCTTATGATGTTTCTTTTTCTGTGTGACGTAGTTCACGTAGAATCACCGTACCTGCATCCACTCACTATGCCGCTATGGGCCTGATGACACAGATTTCATTGCTGAGTGATATTGCATTGTACGTACGTGCCACAACTTCTTTATCCATTTTTTGCTTTCTGGGATATTTACCTGATACTGTAGACGAGCTTCTTGTGAACACAGCCGTCTCAAATATTGGGGTGGCTGTCTGTTTTTGATTTTAATTTCCGTAAGCTATAGGACCATAAGTGGAAGTGCCATAGGCTGTGTTGCTTTGTTTCTTTCGTTTTTCAGGAAACACCATACACTTCTCCAGGGTGGCTGCTGGCAACTTACATCCTGCCAATCAGCATAACAAGGCTCCCTGTTCTCCATATCCTGTCCTACCTTTCTGGATTTTACACTTTTTTCAGATGGCCCTTTTGCCAGGGGGGCAGTGAGACTTCATTGTAGTGCAGATTTCCTTTACAGGCTTGCTTGGTTGGCCAAAAAGGGCGTATGCGTTTTTTCCTGAATATATTCAGGAAAAAACGCATACGCCCTTTTTGGCCAAGTGCATCATTGTCGACGTTCTGCCTCTTTTCCTATGCTTTCAGGGCAATTCCAGTCTACCCCCTGCAATCGTTTTCCTGAAATTCTGCCCCGCTTTCAAGTCCCCTTCGCAGGCTTACTTCAATATATTTTTGGAGGATAGCTGTCATTTATAACTCTGCAGGTTTGTGAATTACAGTGCCCCTGAGCTCCTTTCTTCAACTCGCTTTCTTGTGAACTGGGCAAAAAACCGCAGGATTGCTTCAGGCCCTAATCTGTGTCGGGCAGGGCATGCTGAGCCTTTGGTAAATTCCTCTTCCTGGTGGGAAATGAGCGTTACATTTGCCCGTGCAGACACCTACAGCTAGTCTCTCATTGGTTCTCCCTATTCCTGTTCATCTTGCACAGAAATTGCAAGCTGTGCCAAACAGGAGGTTAAAGGCACTGACTCTCCAGGCAGGGAGACTGTTAGTAAATCATCTGGAATGGTGAACCCGAGGACCAGGATACGAAAACTGAGATGCATTTTAAATCATTTCCCAATAACACGGTGGACCATACTGTGGGTTTCACATGCATGTTTTAGCTGGAGGAAGAATCCCTTGAACCTGAAGAGTTGGGACCCATGGAATAGGTACCATACAGTATGACTTCAAAGGGTGTGCATTTGCTCACCTAAACTCACCAATGCTATCAGCCTGAAGTGTCCAGCCTTATGTCTCAACCAGCTCTGGGTGTAGATGTGGTCAATCCCGGTTGCATCACATGCCCTGAGTGAATTATTTAAGAATTGCTCTCTATTTCACTGTCTTTGTGTTTTGTTTTCGAAATTTATTTTGATAATGGGATTTATCGGATTTTCACTGCTGCCTTTCGGCCGCTGTACACACCCTTGATTCTCTTACGGAGACATATATATCCATGGGTTTTAAGATTCTTCCTAGTCAGGTATATTCCTAGGCGTTGAATATGTGGTGTTGGGTCCATTTCGTTGAGCAAGGAGTAGGTCTTGTCTATTACATATTGGGCTTATGGAAAGTTATCTGTGCTAATTTCAGTCTCTGGTTTTATGCAGCACCCCAAGGCACCTTTCCCCATAAGCAAGCACTAGTTGGTTTTCTAAATTTGAGACCCTTTTCTATTTCGTAATTCAGTTCATGTGTAGTCAAGTTTACATTCCGTGTATTCATGATATCTTATGATGTTTCTTTTTCTGTGTGACGTAGTTCACGTAGAATCACCGTACCTGCATCCACTCACTATGCCGCTATGGGCCTGATGACACAGATTTCATTGCTGAGTGATATTGCATTGTACGTACGTGCCACAACTTCTTTATCCATTTTTTGCTTTCTGGGATATTTACCTGATACTGTAGACGAGCTTCTTGTGAACACAGCCGTCTCAAATATTGGGGTGGCTGTCTGTTTTTGATTTTAATTTCCGTAAGCTATAGGACCATAAGTGGAAGTGCCATAGGCTGTGTTGCTTTGTTTCTTTCGTTTTTCAGGAAACACCATACACTTCTCCAGGGTGGCTGCTGGCAACTTACATCCTGCCAATCAGCATAACAAGGCTCCCTGTTCTCCATATCCTGTCCTACCTTTCTGGATTTTACACTTTTTTCAGATGGCCCTTTTGCCAGGGGGGCAGTGAGACTTCATTGTAGTGCAGATTTCATTTACAGGCTTGCTTGGTTGGCCAAAAAGGGCGTATGCGTTTTTTCCTGAATATATTCAGGAAAAAACGCATACGCCCTTTTTGGCCAAGTGCATCATTGTCGACGTTCTGCCTCTTTTCCTATGCTTTCAGGGCAATTCCAGTCTACCCCCTGCAATCGTTTTCCTGAAATTCTGCCCCGCTTTCAAGTCCCCTTCGCAGGCTTACTTCAATATATTTTTGGAGGAAAGCTGTCATTTATAACTCTGCAGGTTTGTGAATTACAGTGCCCCTGAGCTCCTTTCTTCAACTCGCTTTCTTGTGAGCTGGGCACAAAACCGCAGGATTGCTTCAGGCCCTAATCTGTTTCAGGCAGGGCATGCTGAGCCTTTGGTATATTCCTCTTCCTGGTGGGAAATGAGCGTTACATTTGCCCGTGCAGACACCTACAGCTAGTCTCTCATTGGTTCTCCCTATTCCTGTTCATCTTGCACAGAAATTGCAAGCTGTGCCAAACAGGAGGTTAAAGGCACTGACTCTCCAAGCAGGGAGACTGTTAGTAAATCATCTGGAATGGTGAACCCGAGGACCAGGATACGAAAACTGAGATGCATTTTAAATCATTTCCCCATAACACGGTGGACCATACTGTGGGTTTCACATGCATGTTTTAGCTGGAGGAAGAATCCCTTGAACCTGAAGAGTTGGGACCCATGGAATAGGTACCATACAGTATGACTTCAAAGGGTGTGCATTTGCTCACCTCAACTCACCAATGCTATCAGCCTGAAGTGTCCAGCCTTATGTCTCAACCAGCTCTGGGTGTAGATGTGGTCAATCCCGGTTGCATCACATGCCCTGAGTGAATTATTTAAGAATTGCTCTCTATTTCACTGTCTTTGTGTTTTGTTTTCGAAATTTATTTTGATAATGGGATTTATCGGATTTTCACTGCTGCCTTTCGGCCGCTGTACACACCCTTGATTCTCTTACGGAGACATATATATCCATGGGTTTTAAGATTCTTCCTAGTCAGGTATATTCCTAGGCGTTGAATATGTGGTGTTGGGTCCATTTCGTTGAGCAAGGAGTAGGTCTTGTCTATTACATATTGGGCTTATGGAAAGTTATCTGTGCTAATTTCAGTCTCTGGTTTTATGCAGCACCCCAAGGCACCTTTCCCCATAAGCAAGCACAAGTTGGTTTTCTAAATTTGAGACCCTTTTCTATTTTGTAATTCAGTTCATGTGTAGTCAAGTTTACATTCCGTGTATTCGTGATATCTTATGATGTTTCTTTTTCTGTGTGACGTAGTTCACCTAGAATCACCGTACCTGCATCCACTCACTATGCCGCTATGGGCCTGATGACACAGATTTCATTGCTGAGTGATATTGCATTGTACGTACGTGCCACAAGTTCTTTATCCATTTTTTGCTTTCTGGGATATTTACCTGATACTGTAGACGAGCTTCTTGTGAACACAGCCGTCTCAAATATTGGGGTGGCTGTCTGTTTTTGATTTTAAT
This sequence comes from Phocoena phocoena, assembly GCF_963924675.1. Taxonomy (NCBI): domain Eukaryota; kingdom Metazoa; phylum Chordata; class Mammalia; order Artiodactyla; family Phocoenidae; genus Phocoena; species Phocoena phocoena. Next base: position 16,105 of record NW_027077441.1, read on the forward strand.
TTCCGTAAGCTATAGGACCATAAGTGGAAGTGCCATAGGCTGTGTTGCTTTGTTTCTTTCGTGTTTCAGGAAACACCATACACTTCTCCAGGGTGGCTGCTGGCAATTTACATCCTGCCAATCAGCATAACAAGGCTCCCTGTTCTCCATATCCTGTCCTACCTTTCTGGATTTTACACTTTTTTCAGATGGCCCTTTTACCAGGGGGGCAGTGAGACTTCATTGTAGTGCAGATTTCATTTACAGGCTTGCTTGGTTGGCCAAAAAGGGCGTATGCGTTTTTTCCTGAATATATTCAGGAAAAAACGCATACGCCCTTTTTGGCCAAGTGCATCATTGTCGACGTTCTGCCTCTTTTCCTATGCTTTCAGGGCAATTCCAGTCTACCCCCTGTAATCGTTTTCCTGAAATTCTGCCCCGCTTTCAAGTCCCCTTCGCAGGCTTACTTCAATATATTTTTGGAGGAAAGCTGTCATTTATAACTCTGCAGGTTTGTGAATTACAGTGCCCCTGAGCTCCTTTCTTCAACTCGCTTTCTTGTGAGCTGGGCACAAAACCGCAGGATTGCTTCAGGCCCTAATCTGTTTCCAGCAGGGCACACTGAGCCTTTGTTTAATTCCTCTTCCTGGTGGGCAATGAGCCTTACATTTGCCCGTGCAGACACCTACAGCTAGTCTCTCATTGGTTCTCCCTATTCCTGTTCATTTTGCACAGAAATTGCAAGCTGTGCCAAAGAGGAGGTTAAAGGCACTGACTCTCCAAGCGGGGAGAGTGTTAGTAAAGCATCTGGAATGGTGAACCCGAGGACCAGGATACGAAAACTGAGATGCATTTTAAATCATTTCCCAATCACATGGTGGACGATACTCTTGGTTTCCCATGCATGTTTTAGCTGGAGGAAGAATCCCTTGAACCTGGAGAGTTGGGACCCATGGAATGGGTACCATGCAGTATGACTTCAAAGGGTCTGCATTTGCTCACCAAAACTCACCAATGCTATCAGCCTGAAGTGTCCAGCCTTATGTCTCAACCAGCTCTGGGTGTAGATGTGTTAAATCCCGGTTGCATCACATGCCCTGAGTGAATTATTTAAGAATAGCTCTCTATTTCACTGTCTTTATGATTTTTTTTTGAAATTTATTTTGATAATGGGATTTATCGGATTTTCACTGCTGCGTTTATGCCGCTGTACACACGCTTGATTCTCTTACGGAGACATATATATCCATGGGTTTTAAGATTCTTCCTAGTCAGGTATATTCCTAGGCGTTGAATATGTGGTGTTGGGTCCATTTCGTTGAGCAAGGAGTAGGTCTTGTCTATTACATATTTGGCTTATGGAAAGTTATCTGTGCTAATTTCAGTCTCTGGTTTATGAAGCACCCCAACGCACCTTTCCCCATAAGCAAGCACTAGTTGGTTTTCTAAATTTGAGACCCTGTTCTGTTTTGTAATTCAGTTCATGTGTAGTCAAGTTTACATTCCGTGTATTAGTGATATCTTATGATGTTTCTTTTTCTGTGTGACGTAGTTCACGTAGAATCACCGTACCTGCATCCACTCACTATGCCGCTACGGGCCTGATGACACAGATTTCATTGCTGAGTGATATTGCATTGTACGTACGTGCCACAACTTCTTTATCCATATTTTGCTTTCTGGGATATTTACCTGTTACTGTAGACGAGCTTCTTGTGAACACAGCCGTCCCAAATATTGGGGTGGCTGTCTGTTTTTGATTTTAATTTCCGTAAGCTATAGGACCATAAGTGGAAGTGCCATAGACTGTGTTGCTTTGTTTCTTATGTGTTTCAGGAAACACCATACACTTCTCCAGGCTGGCTGCTGGCAATTTACATCCTGCCAATCAGCATAACAAGGCTCCCTGTTCTCCATATCCTGTCCTACCTTTCTGGATTTTACACTTTTTTCAGATGGCCCTCTTGCCCGGGGGGCAGTGAGACTTCATTGTAGTGCAGATTTCCTTTACAGGCTTGCTTGGTTGGCCAAAAAGGGCGTATGCGTTTTTTCCTGAATATATTCAGGAAAAAACGCATACGCCCTTTTTGGCCAAGTGCATCATTGTCGACGTTCTGCCTCTTTTCCTATGCTTTCAGGGCAATTCCAGTCTACCCCCTGCAATCGTTTTCCTGAAATTCTGCCCCGCTTTCAAGTCCCCTTCGCAGGCTTACTTCAATATATTTTTGGAGGATAGCTGTCATTTATAACTCTGCAGGTTTGTGAATTACAGTGCCCCTGAGCTCCTTTCTTCAACTCGCTTTCTTGTGAACTGGGCACAAAACCGCAGGATTGCTTCAGGCCCTAATCTGTTTCGGGCAGGGCATGCTGAGCCTTTGGTAAATTCCTCTTCCTGGTGGGAAATGAGCGTTACATTTGCCCGTGCAGACACCTACAGCTAGTCTCTCATTGGTTCTCCCTATTCCTGTTCATCTTGCACAGAAATTGCAAGCTGTGCCAAACAGGAGGTTAAAGGCACTGACTCTCCAAGCAGGGAGACTGTTAGTAAATCATCTGGAATGGTGAACCCGAGGACCAGGATACGAAAACTGAGATGCATTTTAAATCATTTCCCCATAACACGGTGGACCATACTGTGGGTTTCACATGCATGTTTTAGCTGGAGGAAGAATCCCTTGAACCTGAAGAGTTGGGACCCATGGAATAGGTACCATACAGTATGACTTCAAAGGGTGTGCATTTGCTCACCTAAACTCACCAATGCTATCAGCCTGAAGTGTCCAGCCTTATGTCTCAACCAGCTCTGGGTGTAGATGTGGTCAATCCCGGTTGCATCACATGCCCTGAGTGAATTATTTAAGAATGGCTCTCTATTTCACTGTCTTTGTGTTTTGTTTTCGAAATTTATTTTGATAATGGGATTTATCGGATTTTCACTGCTGCCTTTCGGCCGCTGTACACACCCTTGATTCTCTTACGGAGACATATATATCCATGGGTTTTAAGATTCTTCCTAGTCAGGTATATTCCTAGGCGTTGAATATGTGGTGTTGGGTCCATTTCGTTGAGCAAGGAGTAGGTCTTGTCTATTACATATTGGGCTTATGGAAAGTTATCTGTGCTAATTTCAGTCTCTGGTTTTATGCAGCACCCCAAGGCACCTTTCCCCATAAGCAAGCACTAGTTGGTTTTCTAAATTTGAGACCCTTTTCTATTTTGTAATTCAGTTCATGTGTAGTCAAGTTTACATTCCGTGTATTCGTGATATCTTATGATGTTTCTTTTTCTGTGTGACGTAGTTCACGTAGAATCACCGTACCTGCATCCACTCACTATGCCGCTATGGGCCTGATGACACAGATTTCATTGCTGAGTGATATTGCATTGTACGTACGTGCCACAAGTTCTTTATCCATTTTTTGCTTTCTGGGATATTTACCTGATACTGTAGACGAGCTTCTTGTGAACACAGCCGTCTCAAATATTGGGGTGGCTGTCTGTTTTTGATTTTAATTTCCGTAAGCTATAGGACCATAAGTGGAAGTGCCATAGGCTGTGTTGCTTTGTTTCTTTCGTGTTTCAGGAAACACCATACACTTCTCCAGGGTGGCTGCTGGCAATTTACATCCTGCCAATCAGCATAACAAGGCTCCCTGTTCTCCATATCCTGTCCTACCTTTCTGGATTTTACACTTTTTTCAGATGGCCCTTTTGCCAGGGGGGCAGTGAGACTTCATTGTAGTGCAGATTTCATTTACAGGCTTGCTTGGTTGGCCAAAAAGGGCGTATGCGTTTTTTCCTGAATATATTCAGGAAAAAACGCATACGCCCTTTTTGGCCAAGTGCATCATTGTCGACGTTCTGCCTCTTTTCCTATGCTTTCAGGGCAATTCCAGTCTACCCCCTGCAATCGTTTTCCTGAAATTCTGCCCCGCTTTCAAGTCCCCTTCGCAGGCTTACTTCAATATATTTTTGGAGGAAAGCTGTCATTTATAACTCTGCAGGTTTGTGAATTACAGTGCCCCTGAGCTCCTTTCTTCAACTCGCTTTCTTGTGAGCTGGGCACAAAACCGCAGGATTGCTTCAGGCCCTAATCTGTTTCCAGCAGGGCACACTGAGCCTTTGTTTAATTCCTCTTCCTGGTGGGCAATGAGCGTTACATTTGCCCGTGCAGACACCTACAGCTAGTCTCTCATTGGTTCTCCCTATTCCTGTTCATTTTGCACAGAAATTGCAAGCTGTGCCAAAGAGGAGGTTAAAGGCACTGACTCTCCAAGCGGGGAGAGTGTTAGTAAAGCATCTGGAATGGTGAACCCGAGGACCAGGATACGAAAACTGAGATGCATTTTAAATCATTTCCCAATCACATGGTGGACGATACTCTTGGTTTCCCATGCATGTTTTAGCTGGAGGAAGAATCCCTTGAACCTGGAGAGTTGGGACCCATGGAATGGGTACCATGCAGTATGACTTCAAAGGGTCTGCATTTGCTCACCGAAACTCACCAATGCTATCAGCCTGAAGTGTCCAGCCTTATGTCTCAACCAGCTCTGGGTGTAGATGTGTTAAATCCCGGTTGCATCACATGCGCTGAGTGAATTATTTAAGAATTGCTCTCTATTTCACTGTCTTTATGATTTTTTTTTGAAATTTATTTTGATAATAGGATTTATCGGATTTTCACTGCTGCGTTTATGCCGCTGTACACATGCTTGATTCTCTTACGGAGACATATATATCCATGGGTTTTAAGATTCTTCCTAGTCAGGTATATTCCTAGGCGTTGGATATGTGGTGTTGGGTCCATTTCGTTGAGCAAGGAGTAGGTCTTGTCTATTACATATTTCGCTTATGGAAAGTTATCTGTGCTAATTTCAGTCTCTGGTTTTATGAAGCACCCCAACGCACCTTTCCCCATAAGCAAGCACTAGTTGGTTTTCTAAATTTGAGACCCTGTTCTGTTTTGTAATTCAGTTCATGTGTAGTCAAGTTTACATTCCGTGTATTAGTGATATCTTATGATGTTTCTTTTTCTGTGTGACGTAGTTCACGTAGAATCACCGTACCTGCATCCACTCACTATGCCGCTACGGGCCTGATGACACAGATTTCATTGCTGAGTGATATTGCATTGTACGTACGTGCCACAACTTCTTTATCCATATTTTGCTTTCTGGGATATTTACCTGTTACTGTAGACGAGCTTCTTGTGAACACAGCCGTCCCAAATATTGGGGTGGCTGTCTGTTTTTGATTTTAATTTCCGTAAGCTATAGGACCATAAGTGGAAGTGCCATAGACTGTGTTGCTTTGTTTCTTATGTGTTTCAGGAAACACCATACACTTCTCCAGGCTGGCTGCTGGCAATTTACATCCTGCCAATCAGCATAACAAGGCTCCCTGTTCTCCATATCCTGTCCTACCTTTCTGGATTTTACACTTTTTTCAGATGGCCCTCTTGCCCGGGGGGCAGTGAGACTTCATTGTAGTGCAGATTTCCTTTACAGGCTTGCTTGGTTGGCCAAAAAGGGCGTATGCGTTTTTTCCTGAATATATTCAGGAAAAAACGCATACGCCCTTTTTGGCCAAGTGCATCATTGTCGACGTTCTGCCTCTTTTCCTATGCTTTCAGGGCAATTCCAGTCTACCCCCTGCAATCGTTTTCCTGAAATTCTGCCCCGCTTTCAAGTCCCCTTCGCAGGCTTACTTCAATATATTTTTGGAGGATAGCTGTCATTTATAACTCTGCAGGTTTGTGAATTACAGTGCCCCTGAGCTCCTTTCTTCAACTCGCTTTCTTGTGAACTGGGCACAAAACCGCAGGATTGCTTCAGGCCCTAATCTGTTTCGGGCAGGGCATGCTGAGCCTTTGGTAAATTCCTCTTCCTGGTGGGAAATGAGCGTTACATTTGCCCGTGCAGACACCTACAGCTAGTCTCTCATTGGTTCTCCCTATTCCTGTTCATATTGCACAGAAATTGCAAGGTGTGCCAAACAGGAGGTTAAAGGCACTGACTCTCCAAGCAGGGAGACTGTTAGTAAATCATCTGGAATGGTGAACCCGAGGACCAGGATACGAAAACTGAGATGCATTTTAAATCATTTCCCCATAACATGGTGGACCATACTGTGGGTTTCACATGCATGTTTTAGCTGGAGGAAGAATCCCTTGAACCTGAAGAGTTGGGACCCATGGAATAGGTACCATACAGTATGACTTCAAAGGGTGTGCATTTGCTCACCTAAACTCACCAATGCTATCAGCCTGAAGTGTCCAGCCTTATGTCTCAACCAGCTCTGGGTGTAGATGTGGTCAATCCCGGTTGCATCACATGCCCTGAGTGAATTATTTAAGAATTGCTCTCTATTTCACTGTCTTTGTGTTTTGTTTTCGAAATTTATTTTGATAATGGGATTTATCGGATTTTCACTGCTGCCTTTCGGCCGCTGTACACACCCTTGATTCTCTTACGGAGACATATATATCCATGGGTTTTAAGATTCTTCCTAGTCAGGTATATTCCTAGGCGTTGAATATGTGGTGTTGGGTCCATTTCGTTGAGCAAGGAGTAGGTCTTGTCTATTACATATTGGGCTTATGGAAAGTTATCTGTGCTAATTTCAGTCTCTGGTTTTATGCAGCACCCCAAGGCACCTTTCCCCATAAGCAAGCACTAGTTGGTTTTCTAAATTTGAGACCCTTTTCTATTTTGTAATTCAGTTCATGTGTAGTCAAGTTTACATTCCGTGTATTCGTGATATCTTATGATGTTTCTTTTTCTGTGTGACGTAGTTCACGTAGAATCACCGTACCTGCATCCACTCACTATGCCGCTATGGGCCTGATGACACAGATTTCATTGCTGAGTGATATTGCATTGTACGTACGTGCCACAAGTTCTTTATCCATTTTTTGCTTTCTGGGATATTTACCTGATACTGTAGACGAGCTTCTTGTGAACACAGCCGTCTCAAATATTGGGGTGGCTGTCTGTTTTTGATTTTAATTTCCGTAAGCTATAGGACCATAAGTGGAAGTGCCATAGGCTGTGTTGCTTTGTTTCTTTCGTGTTTCAGGAAACACCATACACTTCTCCAGGGTGGCTGCTGGCAATTTACATCCTGCCAATCAGCATAACAAGGCTCCCTGTTCTCCATATCCTGTCCTACCTTTCTGGATTTTACACTTTTTTCAGATGGCCCTTTTGCCAGGGGGGCAGTGAGACTTCATTGTAGTGCAGATTTCATTTACAGGCTTGCTTGGTTGGCCAAAAAGGGCGTATGCGTTTTTTCCTGAATATATTCAGGAAAAAACGCATACGCCCTTTTTGGCCAAGTGCATCATTGTCGACGTTCTGCCTCTTTTCCTATGCTTTCAGGGCAATTCCAGTCTACCCCCTGCAATCGTTTTCCTGAAATTCTGCCCCACTTTCAAGTCCCCTTCGCAGGCTTACTTCAATATATTTTTGGAGGAAAGCTGTCATTTATAACTCTGCAGGTTTGTGAATTACAGTGCCCCTGAGCTCCTTTCTTCAACTCGCTTTCTTGTGAGCTGGGCACAAAACCGCAGGATTGCTTCAGGCCCTAATCTGTTTCCAGCAGGGCACACTGAGCCTTTGTTTAATTCCTCTTCCTGGTGGGCAATGAGCGTTACATTTGCCCGTGCAGACACCTACAGCTAGTCTCTCATTGGTTCTCCCTATTCCTGTTCATTTTGCACAGAAATTGCAAGCTGTGCCAAAGAGGAGGTTAAAGGCACTGACTCTCCAAGCGGGGAGAGTGTTAGTAAAGCATCTGGAATGGTGAACCCGAGGACCAGGATACGAAAACTGAGATGCATTTTAAATCATTTCCCAATCACATGGTGGACGATACTCTTGGTTTCCCATGCATGTTTTAGCTGGAGGAAGAATCCCTTGAACCTGGAGAGTTGGGACCCATGGAATGGGTACCATGCAGTATGACTTCAAAGGGTCTGCATTTGCTCACCGAAACTCACCAATGCTATCAGCCTGAAGTGTCCAGCCTTATGTCTCAACCAGCTCTGGGTGTAGATGTGTTAAATCCCGGTTGCATCACATGCCCTGAGTGAATTATTTAAGAATTGCTCTCTATTTCACTGTCTTTATGATTTTTTTTGAAATTTATTTTGATAATGGGATTTATCGGATTTTCACTGCTGCGTTTATGCCGCTGTACACACGCTTGATTCTCTTACGGAGACATATATATCCATGGGTTTTAAGATTCTTCCTAGTCAGGTATATTCCTAGGCGTTGAATATGTGGTGTTGGGTCCATTTCGTTGAGCAAGGAGTAGGTCTTGTCTATTACATATTTGGCTTATGGAAAGTTATCTGTGCTAATTTCAGTCTCTGGTTTTATGAAGCACCCCAACGCACCTTTCCCCATAAGCAAGCACTAGTTGGTTTTCTAAATTTGAGACCCTGTTCTGTTTTGTAATTCAGTTCATGTGTAGTCAAGTTTACATTCCGTGTATTAGTGATATCTTATGATGTTTCTTTTTCTGTGTGACGTAGTTCACGTAGAATCACCGTACCTGCATCCACTCACTATGCCGCTACGGGCCTGATGACACAGATTTCATTGCTGAGTGATATTGCATTGTACGTACGTGCCACAACTTCTTTATCTATATTTTGCTTTCTGGGATATTTACCTGTTACTGTAGACGAGCTTCTTGTGAACACAGCCGTCCCAAATATTGGGGTGGCTGTCTGTTTTTGATTTTAATTTCCGTAAGCTATAGGACCATAAGTGGAAGTGCCATAGACTGTGTTGCTTTGTTTCTTATGTGTTTCAGGAAACACCATACACTTCTCCAGGCTGGCTGCTGGCAATTTACATCCTGCCAATCAGCATAACAAGGCTCCCTGTTCTCCATATCCTGTCCTACCTTTCTGGATTTTACACTTTTTTCAGATGGCCCTCTTGCCCGGGGGGCAGTGAGACTTCATTGTAGTGCAGATTTCCTTTACAGGCTTGCTTGGTTGGCCAAAAAGGGCGTATGAGTTTTTTCCTGAATATATTCAGGAAAAAACGCATACGCCCTTTTTGGCCAAGTGCATCATTGTCGACGTTCTGCCTCTTTTCCTATGCTTTCAGGGCAATTCCAGTCTACCCCCTGCAATCGTTTTCCTGAAATTCTGCCCCGCTTTCAAGTCCCCTTCGCAGGCTTACTTCAATATATTTTTGGAGGATAGCTGTCATTTATAACTCTGCAGGTTTGTGAATTACAGTGCCCCTGAGCTCCTTTCTTCAACTCGCTTTCTTGTGAGCTGGGCACAAAACCGCAGGATTGCTTCAGGCCCTAATCTGTTTCAGGCAGGGCATGCTGAGCCTTTGGTAAATTCCTCTTCCTGGTGGGAAATGAGCGTTACATTTGCCCGTGCAGACACCTACAGCTAGTCTCTCATTGGTTCTCCCTATTCCTGTTCATCTTGCACAGAAATTGCAAGCTGTGCCAAACAGGAGGTTAAAGGCACTGACTCTCCAAGCAGGGAGACTGTTAGTAAATCATCTGGAATGGTGAACCCGAGGACCAGGATACGAAAACTGAGATGCATTTTAAATCATTTCCCCATAACACGGTGGACCATACTGTGGGTTTCACATGCATGTTTTAGCTGGAGGAAGAATCCCTTGAACCTGAAGAGTTGGGACCCATGGAATAGGTACCATACAGTATGACTTCAAAGGGTGTGCATTTGCTCACCTAAACTCACCAATGCTATCAGCCTGAAGTGTCCAGCCTTATGTCTCAACCAGCTCTGGGTGTAGATGTGGTCAATCCCGGTTGCATCACATGCCCTGAGTGAATTATTTAAGAATTGCTCTCTATTTCACTGTCTTTGTGTTTTGTTTTCGAAATTTATTTTGATAATGGGATTTATCGGATTTTCACTGCTGCCTTTCGGCCGCTGTACACACCCTTGATTCTCTTACGGAGACATATATATCCATGGGTTTTAAGATTCTTCCTAGTCAGGTATATTCCTAGGCGTTGAATATGTGGTGTTGGGTCCATTTCGTTGAGCAAGGAGTAGGTCTTGTCTATTACATATTGGGCTTATGGAAAGTTATCTGTGCTAATTTCAGTCTCTGGTTTTATGCAGCACCCCAAGGCACCTTTCCCCATAAGCAAGCACTAGTTGGTTTTCTAAATTTGAGACCCTTTTCTATTTTGTAATTCAGTTCATGTGTAGTCAAGTTTACATTCCGTGTATTCGTGATATCTTATGATGTTTCTTTTTCTGTGTGACGTAGTTCACGTAGAATCACCGTACCTGCATCCACTCACTATGCCGCTATGGGCCTGATGACACAGATTTCATTGCTGAGTGATATTGCATTGTACGTACGTGCCACAAGTTCTTTATCCATTTTTTGCTTTCTGGGATATTTACCTGATACTGTAGACGAGCTTCTTGTGAACACAGCCGTCTCAAATATTGGGGTGGCTGTCTGTTTTTGATTTTAATTTCCGTAAGCTATAGGACCATAAGTGGAAGTGCCATAGGCTGTGTTGCTTTGTTTCTTTCGTGTTTCAGGAAACACCATACACTTCTCCAGGGTGGCTGCTGGCAATTTACATCCTGCCAATCAGCATAACAAGGCTCCCTGTTCTCCATATCCTGTCCTACCTTTCTGGATTTTACACTTTTTTCAGATGGCCCTTTTGCCAGGGGGGCAGTGAGACTTCATTGTAGTGCAGATTTCATTTACAGGCTTGCTTGGTTGGCCAAAAAGGGCGTATGCGTTTTTTCCTGAATATATTCAGGAAAAAACGCATACGCCCTTTTTGGCCAAGTGCATCATTGTCGACGTTCTGCCTCTTTTCCTATGCTTTCAGGGCAATTCCAGTCTACCCCCTGCAATCGTTTTCCTGAAATTCTGCCCCGCTTTCAAGTCCCCTTCGCAGGCTTACTTCAATATATTTTTGGAGGAAAGCTGTCATTTATAACTCTGCAGGTTTGTGAATTACAGTGCCCCTGAGCTCCTTTCTTCAACTCGCTTTCTTGTGAGCTGGGCACAAAACCGCAGGATTGCTTCAGGCCCTAATCTGTTTCCAGCAGGGCACACTGAGCCTTTGTTTAATTCCTCTTCCTGGTGGGCAATGAGCGTTACATTTGCCCGTGCAGACACCTACAGCTAGTCTCTCATTGGTTCTCCCTATTCCTGTTCATTTTGCACAGAAATTGCAAGCTGTGCCAAAGAGGAGGTTAAAGGCACTGACTCTCCAAGCGGGGAGAGTGTTAGTAAAGCATCTGGAATGGTGAACCCGAGGACCAGGATACGAAAACTGAGATGCATTTTAAATCATTTCCCAATCACATGGTGGACGATACTCTTGGTTTCCCATGCATGTTTTAGCTGGAGGAAGAATCCCTTGAACCTGGAGAGTTGGGACCCATGGAATGGGTACCATGCAGTATGACTTCAAAGGGTCTGCATTTGCTCACCGAAACTCACCAATGCTATCAGCCTGAAGTGTCCAGCCTTATGTCTCAACCAGCTCTGGGTGTAGATGTGGTCAATCCCGGTTGCATCACATGCCCTGAGTGAATTATTTAAGAATTGCTCTCTATTTCACTGTCTTTGTGTTTTGTTTTCGAAATTTATTTTGATAATGGGATTTATCGGATTTTCACTGCTGCGTTTGTCCGCTGTACACACGCTTGATTCTCTTACGGAGACATATAAATCAATGGGTTTTAAGATTCTTCCTAGTCAGGTATATTCCTAGGCGTTGAATATGTGGTGTTGGGTCCATTTCGTTGAGCAAGGAGTAGGTCTTGTCTATTACATATTTGGCTTATGGAAAGTTATCTGTGCTAATTTCAGTCTCTGGTTTTATGCAGCACCCCAAGGCACCTTTCCCCATAAGCAAGCACTAGTTGGTTTTCTAAATTTGAGACCCTGTTCTGTTTTGTAATTCAGTTCATGTGTAGTCAAGTTTACATTCCGTGTATTAGTGATATCTTATGATGTTTCTTTTTCTGTGTGACGTAGTTCACGTAGAATCACCGTACCTGCATCCACTCACTATGCCGCTACGGGCCTGATGACACAGATTTCATTGCTGAGTGATATTGCATTGCACGTACGTGCCACAACTTCTTTATCCATTTTCTGCTTTCTGGGATATTTACCTGGTACTGTAGACGAGCTTCTTGGGAACACAGCCGTCCCAAACTTTGGGGTGGCTCTCAGTTTTTGATTTTAATTTCCCTAAGCAATAGGACCATAAGTGCAATTGCCATAGGCTGTGTTGCTTTATTTCTTACGTGTTTCAGGAAACACCATACACTTCTCCAGGGTGGCTGTTCACAATTTACATCCTGCCAATCAGCATAACAAGGCTCCCTGTTCTCCATATCCTGTCCTACCTTTCTGGATTTTACACTTTTTTCAGATGGCCCTTTTGCCCGGGGGGGCAGGGAGATTTCATTGTAGTGTAGATTTCCTTTACAGGCTTGCTTCGTTGGCCAAGAAGTGCGTATGCATTTTTTCCTGAATATATTCAGGAAAAAACGCATATGCCCTTTTTGGCCAAGTGCATCATTGTCGACGTTTTGCCTCTTTTCCTATGCTTTCAAGGCAATTGCAGTCTACCCCCTGCAATCGTTTTCCTAAAATTTTGGCCCGCCTTCCAGTCCCCTTCGCAGGCTTACTTCAATATATTTTTGGAGGATAGCTGTCATTTATAACTCTGCAGGTTTGTGAATTACAGTGCCCCTGAGCTCCTTTCTTCAATTCGCTTTCTTGTGAGCTGGGCCCAAAACCGCAGGATTGCTTCAGGCCCTAATCTGTTTCCGGCAGGGCACGCTGAGCCTTTGGTTAATTCCTCTTCCTGGTGGTAAATGAGCGTTACATTTGCCCGTGCAGACACCTACAGCTAGTCTCTCATTGCTTCTCCTATTCCTGTTCATCTTGCACAGAAATTGCAAGCTGTGCCAAATACGAGGTTAAAGGCACTGACTCTCCAAGTGGGGAGATTGTTAGTAAAGCATCTGGAATGGTGAACCCGAGGACAAGATTACAAAAACTGAGATGCATTTTAAATTGTTTCCCAATCACACGGTGGACGATACTCTGGGTTTCTCATGCATGTTTTAGCCAGAGGAAGAATCCTTTGAACCTGGAGAGTTGGGACCCATGGAATGGGTACCATGCAGTATGACTTCAAAGGGTCTGCATTTGCTCACCGAAACTCACCAATGCTATCAGCCTGAAGTGTCCAGCCTTATGTCTCAACCAGCTCTGGGTGTAGTTGTGTTAAATCCCGGTTGCATCACATGCCCTGAGTGAATTATTTAAGAATTGCTCTCTATTTCACTGTCTTTGTGTTTTGTTTTTGAAATTTATTTTGATAATGGGATTTATCGGATTTTCACTGCTGCGTTTATGGCGCTGTACACACGCTTGGTTCTCTTACGGAGACGTATAAATCCATGGGTTTTAAGATTCTTCCTAGTCAGGTATATTCCTAGGCGTTGAATACGTGGTGTTGCGTCCATTCCGTTGAGCAAGGAGTAGGTCTTGTCTATTACATATTTGGCTTATGGAATGTTATCTGTGCTAATTTCAGTCTCTGGTTTTATGCAGCACCCCAACGCACCTTTCCCCATAAGCAAGCACTAGTTGGTTTTCTAAATTTGAGACCCTGTTCTGTTTTGTAATTCTGTTCATGTGTAGTCAAGTTTATATTCCGTGTATTAGTGATATCTTATGATGTTTCTTTTTCTGTGTGACGTAGTTCACGTAGAATCACCGTACCTGCATCCACTCACTATGCCGCTACGGGCCTGATGACACAGATTTCATTGCTGAGTGATATTGCATTGCACATACGTGCCACAACTTCTTTATCCATTTTTTGCTTTCTGGGATATTTACCTGGTACTGCAGATGAGCTTCTTGTGAACACAGCCGTCCCAAACATTGGGGTGGCTGTCTGTTTTTGAATTTAATTTCCGTAATCTTTGGGACCATAAGTGGAAGTGCCATAGGCTGTGTTGCTTTGTTTCTTATGGATTTCAGGAAACACCATACACTTCTCCAGGATGGCTGTTGGCAATTTACATCGTGCCAATCAGCATAACCAAGCTCCCTGTTCTCCATATCCTTTCCTAACTTTCTGGATTTTACACTTTTCTCAGATGGCCCTTTTGCCCAGGGGGCAGTTAGACTTCATTGTAGTGCAGATTTCCTTTACAGGCTTGCTTGGTTTGCGAAAAAGGGCGTATGCGTTTTTTCCTGAATATATTCAGGAAAAAATTCATACGCACTTTTTGGCCAAGTGCACCATTGTCGACGTTCTGCCTCTTTTCCTATGCTTTCTGGGCAAATCCAGTCTACCCCCTGCAATCGTTTTCCTGAAATTCTGCCCCGCTTTCACGTCCCCTTCGCAGGCTTACTTCAATATATTTTTGGAGGATAGCTGTCATTTATAACTCTGCAGGTTTGTGAATTACAGTGACCCTGAGCTCCTTTCTTCAACTCGCTTTCTTGTGAGCTGGGCACAAAACCGCAGGATTGCTTCAGGCCCTAATCTGTTTCCGGCAGGGCACGCTGAGCCTTTGGTTAATTCCTCTTCCTGGTGGGAAATGATCCTTACATTTGACCGTGCAAATACCTATAGCTAGTCTCTCATTGGTTCTCACTATTCCTGTTCATCTTGCGCAGAAATTGCAAGCTGTGCCAAACAGGAGGTTAAAGGCACTGACTCTCCACGTGGGGAGAGTGTTAGTAAACCCTCTGGAATGGTGAACCCGAGGACCAGGATACGAAAACTGAGATGCATTTTAAGTCGTTTCCCAATCACACGGTGGACCATACTCGGCGTTTCCCACGCATGTTTTAGCTGAAGAAAGAATCCCTTGAACCTGGAGAGTTGGGACCCTTGGAATGGGTACCATGCAGTATGACTTCAAAGGATCTGCATTTGTTTACTGAAACTCACCAATGCTATCAGCCTGAAGTGTCCAGCCTTATGTCTCAACCAGCTCTGGGTGTAGATGTGGTAAATCCAGGTTGCATCACATGCCCTGAGTGAATTATTTAAGAATTGCTCTCTATTTCACTGTCATTGTGTTTTGTTTTTGAAATTTATTTTAATAATGGGATTTATCGCATTTTCACTGCTTCGTTTATGCTGCTGTACACGCGCTTGTTTCTCTTACGGAGACATATAAGCCCATGGGTTTTAAGATTCTTACTAATCCGGTATATTCTTAGGCATTGAATATGGCGTGTTGAGTCCATTTCGTTGAGCAAGGAGTAGGTCTTGACTATTACATATTTGGCTTATGGAATGGTATCTGTGCTAATTTTAATCTCTGGTTTTATGTAGCACCCCAACTCACCTTTCCCCTTAAGGAAGCATAAGTTGGTTTTCTTAATTTGAAACCCTCTTCTCTTTTGTAATTCAGTTCATGTGTAGCCATGTTAACATTCCATGTATTAGTGATATCTTATGTCTTTTTCTTTTTGAATTATGTGACTTCGAATGATCACACGTAACTCCTCTGGAGTTGTTATAACTGGCCGTATTTCATTGATTTCCAGGCTGAGTAATATTCCACTCTACATAATCACCACATCTCTGTCCGTTTTTTCTCTGCAGATACATTTAAGTTATAACCTAGTCGAGGATCTTTTAAACAGAGAGGTGGTAAACATTGGGGTGCCTGTGTCCTCTCGATTTTTGTTTTTCCCAAGATATACGTCCATGAGTGCAAGTGCCCTGTGCTCGGTAGCTCATTTTTTAGGTGCTTTAGTAAACACAATAGACTTATCCAGAGTGACCGTTTGCAATATACATTTCCACTATAAGACTCACAGGGCTCCCTTTTCTCCTTGCCCTGTCCTGCATTTCTGGTGTTTACACTTTATGAGGACGGCTCTTCTGACAGATGCAAAGTGATATGTTTTGTAGTATTGATTTCCACTGCCCACCTGTTTGGTTGGCTAAAAAAGTGTATGCCCTTTTCTTGAATATATACAGAAAAAGACGCATACACCCTTTTTGGCCAACTGCAATGTTGGCAATGTTCAGCCCCTTTGCTTGTGCTTAATGGCGAGTCCTTTCTACCTCTTCCAATCCCTTTCCTGCCATTCTCCGTTGCTTACAAGTCCTTTTCTCTGACTTTCCTCAAGACATTTTTCAGTGATAGATATTTTCAACTCTGCAGTTTCGTGAATTTTAGTGCCCCTGAGTTCCATTTTCCAACTTGTGTTTATGGGAACTGGCCACAAAGCATCAGGATTCCTCAAGCCCTATTCTGTTTCCATGGGCAACCCTAGCCTTTGGTCAATTCGTCTTCCTGATTGGAAATTAGAGTGGCATGTGCCTGTCCGAACACCTAGGACTTGTCTCTCATTGTTCCTCCTCCTTCTGCTTCATCCTCTGGACAAATTCCAAACTGTATGCAACAGGATGTTGACAGTGCTGACATCTCCAAGTGGGGAGACTGTTAGTAAAGACGCTGGAGTGGTGAACCCTAGCACCAAGAGATGAGGAGATGAGATGCCTTTTCCAAACTTTTCCCGATCAGACGGTATACCATCCTCTGGGTGTGACAGGCATGTTTTAGGTGTAGGAAGGGTCCCATTCATGTGAGGAGAACACCAGGGGATTTTAAATATCAGTGTCTGTCCGCAACCCAAACTGGGGAATTTTTTAAGCTACGGCTACACATATGTTCATTAAGGGCCTTGGGAAGTAGGCAGAGTCCAAACTTTAGATGATTGAAGTCTTCAGGGTCAGAAGCACTCACCACTGTCTTCCCTTAGATTCCATTTTTACTGTCATTGATGGATGATGTCAATAAAAATATGCCGGGGACCAGCCCCAGCAGAACAGGTTTCTCCCAAAGGGGAGACGGAGTCGGCGTGGACAGAACGCAAGACACCTCAGAGGATGCAAGGATCTGCCAATTTATTGTTACAATTCCGAAGCTTTTTATACTGTGAGGCAATCTCACTTTCAATCTTAACATTCTAGTTCTCATACCAAAGCCACAAAATAAAGGTACACAACAGTAAAACCAAAGGTCATTTACATCAAAAGATTATATCAGCAGGTTAGGCAGGTTTTATGATCAGGTAATCCTCTTATCTCCTGTGGTCTCTTTCATCCCCTGTGGTTAGGTATATCTTGGTCACATCTAGGTCTGGAATTCTGTTTGCGGTTTCTTCACCTTTCTTAAAAGCAGATGTTCTTGTATTTGCACATTCTACTCAATCAGGCCGTTAATCAAGGTACAAACTTAAGCACATCCTTCTCTTAACAATTACAAACCCAAAACTCAAGCACATTCTTCTCTTAACAATTACAAACCCAAAACTTAAGCACATTCTTCTCTTAACAATTACAAACCCAAAACTTAAGCACATCCTTCTCTTAACAATTACAAACCCAAAACTTAAGCACATTCTTCTCTTAACAATTACAAACCCAAAACTTAAGCACATCCTTCTCTTAACAATTACAAACCCAAAACTCAAGCACATTCTTCTCTTAACAATTACAAACCCAAAACTTAAGCATATTCTTCTCTTAACAATTACAAACCCAAAACTTAAGTACATTCTTCTCTTAACAATTACAAACCCAAAACTTAAGTACATTCTTCTCTTAACAATTACAAACCCAAAACTTAAGTACATTCTTCTCTTAACAATTACAAACCCAAAACTTAAACACATTCTTCTCTTAACAATTACAAACCCAAAACTTAAGTACATTCTTCTCTTAACAATTACAAACCCAAAACTTAAGTACATTCTTCTCTTAACAATTATAAACCCAAAACTTAAGTACATTCTTCTCTTAACAATTACAAACCCAAAACTTAAGTACATTCTTCTCTTAACAATTACAAACCCATACAGTAATAAAAATTCTCTCCCACAGGCTTTACACGTTCACCGTTATCCTTCAGACATCGCACATTTTTCCTTATAATTATTTGGGAGGCTTTGGGGGTGGACATTCTACCTTAAACCTATTAGCAAATTCCTTTGCAAAATACTTACAATATATAATTTGTCCTTTATAAGCATTTCTGCACAAAGAGCAATGTAACTTGTATAAGCTTGCCATGTAGCCTACTTCATCCAGCTTTGAATACACCCAACGTAGCATAAATCCTCCTCGCCACCTTATCCAAATATTTCCCAGCATATCTATTACTCCCCAGGGGGGCCATAGTTCATCTAGCTTTTCTTCTAACGTAAGCTCTTGCCACACAAATGCTCCTGTTGTGTTTCCCTGCACCCAATGTCCTGGCCTGGGAGTGGGGATTTCGGGTGTAGTCATTGGGGGAGCCGGAGTCTTTTTTGGTTTTACCCTAAGTTGGGGTTTTTCCTTAAACCCTCCGTCGGCACTGGGGATATTTCCTAACATTAATAGTAATCCTATAAAAATCACTTTAAGCAAAACCAGGGGAAAACAAGGGGAACCACACAGAGGAGAGCTTTGCTTCTCCATATTTGTACCTGATAGTACCAGCTTTGCTAGGCACTATGGGTCTCGTCCGTGCTGAGACTCAAAGGCACTTCTTATGCGGCTCCCGACAAAAATATCTATTCTTTTTCAGATCATTTCCCCTTATAGGTTATTGCAAAATATTGAGTGTAGTTCCCTGTGCTATACAGTAGTTCCTTGCTGATGATTTCATACATAGCAGTGTGTATGTGTTAATCCCAAACTGTTAATTTATCCCTCCTCCTACCATTTCCCTTTGGTAATAATAAATTATAAGATTTTATGCTTCTCAGAAATGGGGGAGCTCAAAGAGAGGTATCATTTTAAATGCAAAAGCATTTAAAACAAGATTGAAGCTTTAACCAAGATTATTAGATGTACATCCTTGGAAAGAAATCACTTTGTTTCTCTAATATTGACCTGACAAAGAAGACAAACCTTTTCACTGAACTTGCTTATAAGAAAGTGATGGAAATATCAAATGGAAGTGTTAGAAACATCTTATTTTACCCGAGCCTTATACACTGTTCTATGTTAATTACAGTTTGGCTCACACATCTGTTCATTGAAGTTACAATGTTCTCAATTTCTGTTACTGATCCTCCAGAGTGGACGCCAACAAGTGTCCCCCTGCCCAGTGTCATTGGAGCCAATAGATCGAGACTGAGTTTGGTTCAAAAGCAAAGGAAACTTTATATTTTGATCAGAGAATGGAGAGGTGCTACCCTGTGGGCTGTGGGCTGGGCTGCTGTGTAGAGATCCTGTCAGAGTCACTGGGAGGGAGGGGGCTGAGCTCTCGAGGACCTGGTTGGCTGCAGCTCAGGCTCTATGTCACGGAGTCTGAACTGGGCCCCAGGAGCTGAAGTGTCATCGAGCCATTCTGCTCTAGGAAATCTGGTCTGAAGTGCCGGGTGTGGAACCTCTGTATGCGGGACACTAGGAGCACCTGAAATTAGACAAAGCACAAAGGATAAAAATGGTTAGACTTTATTTTATTGCCCAGATTCTATTTTTATATCCCAGGCATTTTTAAGGGGCTTTGCCTGGGACAAACTTCTCTTCTGCCTTTTGTCCCTTTCCTCATTCTTGGAGTGCTGCGGGTGCAGACCCTTCTTCTGTAACTGCTGAGTGCTGAGTTAGGAGGCTTCATACCCGTGGGCGAGGGTCAGAACTTCTCCCCAGCAGCCTCCAGGTGACGTTGATTGTCCCCAGGCCTCCTGCCTCCCTGCTCGTCCACCTGAGCACCAGTATTGGAAGTGTTATAGATTCTAATGACCTTTAAGGGTCCAGAAAGGAGATGTGCAGTGGCGCTGTGAGGTCCAGTTTCACTCCGCCCCACATTTGTTCGGCCACCTTAGGCTGACCGTTTCTGCCAGCCTAGATGCTCTGACTGACCGTTTCTGCCAGCCTAGATGCTCTGACCAACAGTCTGCGCTTTCTTCCATTAGGCCCCTGAATTAACGTAAAAACAGCACCAGGTGTCAGGATCCTGCCCGCTCAGCTCCCAGACAGTCCAGGGTCAGTGGTGATGAAGGATCATGATGGTCACTGAGTCAAGAGCCTTTGGAAGTAAACAGGAGTCCAGCCGGTCTTATTGGCCACCATCATCAGGGTGTCTGTAGGCTTTTCTATGGTGACATCATGATATACGGTTCCCCCGCCAAGATTATTAGCTCCCCTCTGGGTACAGTAAGTACTGAAAGCAGTAGTCTACTCTTTTGGGACACACTCTTGTTGTTTTATGAGAGAAACTCCAGGTCAAGTGATGGTCACACGGGTCGTCATGGTGCCCCGTTGCCCCCGGTTATCTCTCTGGAGGTTGGAGTTGGAGGGCCTCCTCAATCGAGGTCAGTGTGCCCACGGAGCAAACCCTGCAACTTCAGGGCATGGTTGGGGGTTAGGATCACCATGTGGGGTCCGTTTCCCTTAGAAGGGAGGTGGCCTTTTGGGCTGCTGATTTCCAGGTTTTCAGATACCACCAGTATCTTGGCCAGATGTAGCGGTGGGCCAAGCCCCTTGGTGACCATAGTTTATCCTACCTGGATGGCATTCTTGCATTGTTCCATTTCAAGTGGTCCCAGTTTTTGCACTAATACTCCAATGGCGATTCACCTTTCACCAGGAATGTAAAGGTCAAAGGGTTTAGCTAAATTAGGGAGTCCCAGGGCAAGGGTCTGAATTGACTGCTCTTTCCATTCTTGAAAGGCCACTTCTGGATTCTATTCAAAAGGATCATCATCTTTTCCTTTCAGTGTTTCATATAGAGGCCCAGCTAGTAGACTGTAGTTAGGGATCCAGAGGCAGGAAACCCTGGCTTCCCCAGGAACCCCTAAGCTGTCTTCTAGTTTCAGAAAGGGGTAAGGCTGTAAATTGTTTCTTCCCTTTCCTGGGATGGGCTTCTCCGACCTTCTGTGAGAATGAAGCCCAGGCAGGTCACCGTAGTCTGTGATACTTGAGCTTTTTCGTGGACAACTTCTATCCTTTATTGGCTTGGTAGTTCTGAGGCCTCCTTAGTAGGGCTGGTGATCAGAATGTCGTCTGAATATTGAAGGAGTGTTTCCTTTTCCAGAGGTAGAACTTTTAGGTCTTTAGCTGAGCTTTCCCCAAAGATGGTGTGGGAATTTTTGAACCCTTGGGGCAAGACAGCCTGGAAGTATTGTTTTAGTTGTATGTTGAGTCCTGTCACTCACAAGCCAAAATTTCTTGTGACTCTGGGACTAATGGAATACAAAAGAAGGCATCAGTGAAGACTAATACAGAATACCAAGTCCTGGTGGTTGGTAGAATGACCAGCAGGGTGTAGGATTTAGGAACTACTGGAGGTATATCCTCAGTGGCTTCACTGACTGTCCTGACATCCTTTACCAGGACTCCAGCAGCCCATGGGGCTCTCGAGGTCAGGCCAATCCCAGGATATGGAGCTCACCTGGGCAGGTACCCTACCCCCACCCCAGCCCACGGGGCTCTCGTGTTCAGGCCCCTCCCAGGATATGGGATTCCCTGGGCAGGTCCTCTGCAGTCCATGGGGCTCCCGTGGTCAGGCCCCTCCCAGGATACAGAGCTACCCTTGCAGGTACCTTGGCAGGGCTGGGCACACAGGAACCGTGCACATAGCCCTCATTGCAGAGCACTCCCAGCTCACCTG
The DNA here is from genome assembly GCF_963924675.1 of Phocoena phocoena. Classification (NCBI taxonomy): domain Eukaryota; kingdom Metazoa; phylum Chordata; class Mammalia; order Artiodactyla; family Phocoenidae; genus Phocoena; species Phocoena phocoena. Next base: position 37,742 of record NW_027077441.1, read on the forward strand.
TCGCTCAGATCTGACACAGAGCACCTCAGAGCAGGACTTGAACTAACAAACAGCAGCTCTGACAGGTCTGTGACCCTGGGCATCACTCTGTGCGGCCTCCTCCACCTGGTCTTCCAGAGACTTCCACTGCACCCGGGGCACCAGGCCTCTGTCTCCAACCACCACCCACCCCTCCTCTCCCTGACTCCTGGGTTCCTCTCATTAGGAGAGGGTTTTCTTGAAGTTGTCTCCCACTCATGGGCCAGATAATATAATTAGAAAACAAGCCAGAGCTGCAGCCCCTTGTCTATCCTGACTCTCAGGAGCCCACACCTGTTCCTTGGACCTGGCCAATTCAGCAAGTTCCATTTTCAGCAACTGTGAGCCCCTGAGGGGTGATTATTGGCTGGCTTGGGAAGCCTGACCGTGCCGGCCAGCCCTCCCCAGGTGTGCCTGGGTTGAGATCAATATAAACACCGCTCCAGGCAGCAAGAGCCCCTGCAGCTGTGCCTGACGCCATTTTCTCTGCCCTGTCAGCAGTCTCGGGGCTGGGCTGGTGGGAGGGAGTGAGAAGCCACGGCTTTGTGGGTGTCCCAGTGTGAGTGGGGCTCTGCTGGACTTTCTGCAGCAGTTGCCAAGATGCTACCTGCTAAAGAAGAGGATGTGTCACCCACACCTGCCGCTGGAATTTCTCCCTGGGCACAGGTGAGGAAGGAAGAAAGCAGTGGGGGCCGGGACAGCAGGGGTATCTCAGGCAGGGAAATGGAGAGCTTCCAGAAGAGCACCCAGGGCCAGGACCATCCTGGCTGGCCTGCAGGCACCAAGTCGGCTGGCATGCTGTCCCTCATGTGGCTCCATGGCCCTTCCTCTAGGTTTTCAAGTCCTTGTACATATTCAGGTGTTTAGCCTTGGAAGGGTGGGAACATTTCAGCAGCAGCTGGCCTGGGGCTCGGCCCACGTTTACTCACAGATACCTCGGCACGGTCCCCCAGCTTTGCAGTGAGGACGCTTGTTGCGAGGAGCATGCTGGCTGAGTGGGAGATGATTCCCCACCACTGACCAACTTCAGAATTGTTTGCAATTGGAGCAAGTGCCCTGAAACGGTTTTCCTCTGTGTAACTGGTGGGTTCTGTTCTTTTTTATCTTTTTTTCGTTTTTGGTTCAAGGTAGATTTTATTCCTCTTTTGTGTATTTACAGATATAAGCATGGAAATAATTTATTCATATAAATACATGTATGTGAAGGGAAGAATATTTTTTCTGTTTTACTTTTTTTAATTTTATGTTTTTATTTTGAATTTAATTTTATATTTTTATACAGCAGGTTGTTTTTGGTTATCTACTTTATACATATAAATGTATACATACCAATCCCAATATCTCAACTCCTCCCACCACCATCCCCAACAGCTTTCCCCCCTTGTTGTCCATACGTTTGTTGTATACATGTGTTGCTCTATTTCTGCCTTGCAAAACGGTTCATCTGTACAATTTTTCTAGGTTCCACATATATGCATTAATATACAAGATTTGTTTTTCTCTTTCTGACTTACTTCACTCTGTATGACAGTCTCTAGATCCATCAACGTCTCTACAAATGTCCCAATTTCATTCCTTTTTATGGCTTAGTAATATTCCATTTTATATATGTACCACTCTTTATGCATTCGTCTGTCTGTGGGCATTTAGGTTGCTTCCATTTCCTGGATAGTGTAAATAGTGATGCAATGAACATTGTGGTGAATGTCTCTTTTTGATTTATGGTTTTGTCTGGGTATATGCCCAGTAGAGGGATTGCTGTATCATATGGTAATTCTATTCTTAGTTTTATAAGAAACTCCATAATGTTCTCCACAGTGACTGTATCAATTTACGTTCCCAACAATAGTGGAAGAGGATTCCTTATCTCCACACCGTTTCCAGCATTTGTTGTTTGTAGATTTTCTGATGATGCCCATTCTAATAGGTGTGAGGTGATACACCATGGATGAGTCTATTTCGTTGAGCAAAGAGTAGGTCTTGTTTATTACGTATTTGGCTTATGGAATGGTATGTGTGCTAATTTCAATCTGTTTTTATACAGCAGCCCAACTCAACTTTCCCCTTAAGCAAGCATAAGGTTTTTATCTAAATGTGAGACTCTGTTCGGTTTTGTAATTCAGTTTATGTGTAGCCAAGTTTACACTCCCTCTATTAGTGATATCTTATGATAATTATCTTTCTTTGTGTGACATATTTCTCTTAGAATCATCATAATTAAATCCACTCAATTTGCTGCTACAGGCCTGATGACATTGATTTCACTGCTGAGTGATATTCCGTTGTACGTAAGTAGCACAACTTCTTTATCCATTTTTTTCTTTCTGGGATATTTAATTTGTACTGGACTCGAGGTTCTTGTAAACACAGCAGCCCTAAATTTTGTGTTGGCTGTGTCTTGTTGATTTTAATTTTCCTAAGCTATAGGGCCAAAAGTGGAAGTGCCCTAGGCTCTGTAGCTTTGTTTTTTAGATGTTTCAGGATACACCATGAACATCTCCAGAGTGTCTGTTGGCAATTTACATCCCGCCCATCAGCATAACACGGCTCCCTGTTCTCCATGGCCTGTCCTGTGTTTCTGGTTTTTACACTTTATTCAGATGGCCTTTTTGACGAATGGGAAATGTGACTTCATTGTAGTGTGGATTTCCATTGCTGGAGTGCTTGGTTGGCCAAAATGTTCATATGCGTTTTTTCCTGAATATATTCAGGAAAAATGTATACGCACTTTTTGTCCATGTGCATCACTGTCAAAGATCTGCCGCTTTTCATATGCTTTAAATGCAATTCCAATCTACCTCTTGAAATATGATTCCTGCAATTCTGCCTCGTTTTCAAGTCCTCTTTGCAGACTTACTTCGATATATTTTTGCCAATAGCTGTCATTTATCTCTGCAGGTTTGTGAATTACAGTGCCCCTGAGCTCCTTTCTTAACTCGCTTCCTTGTAAGCTGGCCACAAAACTGCAGGTTTGCTTCAGGCCATAATCAGGGTCCGGCACGGCACTCTGAGCCTTTGGTTAATTCCTCTTCCTGGTGGGAAATTAGAGTTAAATGTGCCCCTCCAGATACCTGCCTCACTCCCAGCCACATGGTGATGTATGTCCTCAGGTTTGAGGCCATATGTGATGGGTTCCTCATCTTTTGATGATGTGGCCCCACTGGTGTGTGGACACTCCTGCCTGGTTCCCATCCCTTTGGTGATGTGGGTCCTCTGGTGAGACTCTGATCCTGGTTGGGTTCCTCACACATCCGTGAGGTGAGCCCTCTTCTCTGAGGTCACTCCTGCCTGGCTGGCACAACCCGCCTTGTTGACTTCGGCACCCTGGTGGCAGTTGGAGCCTGCTGGGAGCCTCCTTCCCGCGGTGATGAGGCCCTCTGGCGTCAGACCCTAATGGCGGGGTTCCCACATTTTCTGATACGTGCTAAGTGGTACGAGGGCACTCCTGCCAGGTTCCCATCCTCATGAGCGTGTGGGCCTTCTGTTCTGAGGTCCTAACGGCTGGGTTGCTCACACTTTCATGATGTGGGCTCTCTGCTGTGAGGTCAATCCTGCCTGGCTGGCGCACGTCGCCTTGGTGACGTGGACCCTCTGGTGGCAGTTGGAGCGTGCTGGGGCCTCCTCCCCTCAGTGATGAGGGCCTTCTGGTGTCAGGCCCTAAGTGCTGGGCTCCACACATTTTCTGATGTGTGCCCAGTGGTGCGAGTCACTCCTGCCAGGTTCCCATCCCCATGGGCATGTGGGACTTCTGTTCTGTGGTCCCAACTGCTGGGTTGCTCACAGTTTCATGATGTGGGCCCTTTGCTGTGTGTTCACTCTGGCCTGTATCCCATAGTGTCAGTGCTCTGGGCCTCCAGCTTGGAGTTTCCAACTTCTCGATTCCTCACCTTTTTTATTCTATGGGCCCTCGGTTGTGCGTCTCCTCCTGCATGCCTCACTCCCAGCCCCTTCGTGATGTGTGTCCCCTTGTTTGAGGCCACATGTGCTGTGTTCCTCACCTTTCTATAATGTGGCCACACTGGTGTGAGGACACTCTTGCCTGGTTCCCATTCCCTTGGTGATGTTGGCCCCACTGCTGTTAGGACAGTCTTGCCTGGTTCCCATCACCTTGGTGATGTTGGCCCTCTGGTGAGAGTCTGATCCTGGTTAGGTTCCTCACCCTTCTGTGAGGTGGGCCCTCTGCTCTGAGGTCACTCCTGCCTGGCTGGCACACCCCGCCTTGGCAACGTTGGCCATATGGTGGCAGTTGGAGCCTGCTGGGAGCCTCCTCCCCTCGGTGATGAGGGCCCTCTGGCCTCAGGCCCTAACTGCTGGGTTCCCACATTTTCTGATTCGTGCTAAGTGGTGCAAGGACACTCCTGCCAGGTTCCCATCCCCATGGGGATGTGAGCCTTCTGCTCTGAGGTCCCAACGGCTGTGTTGCTCACAGTTTCATGATGAGGGCCCTCTGGTGTGAGTTCACTCCTGCATAGATCCCATAGCCTCGCTGCTCCTGGCTGCCTGCCGGAGGTTCCAACTGTGGGATTCCTCACCTTTTTTATTCTATGGTCCCTCTGTTTTGAGGATCCTCTGGCCTGCCTCACTCCCAGCCCCTTGGTGATGTGTGTCCTCAGGTTTGAGGCCACGTGTGCTGGGTCCCTCAAATTATGGTGATGTAGCCCCACTGGTGTGAGGACACTCCTGCCTGGTTCCCATTCCCTTGGTGATGTTGGCCCTCTGGTGACAGTCTGATCCTTGTTGGGTTCCTCACACTTCTGTGAGGTGGGCTTTCTGCTCTGAGGTCACTCCTGCCTGGTTGGCACACCCCGCCTTGGTGACATCGGCCTTATGGTGGCAGTTGGAGCCTGCTGGGAGCCTCCTCCCCTCGGTGATGAGGGTCCTCTGGCCTCAGGTCCTAACTGCTGGGTTCCCACATTTTCTGATTCGTGGAAGTGGGCCGAGGACACTCCTGTCAGGTTCCCATCCCCATAGGGATGTGGGCCTTCTGCTCTGAGGTCCCATCCGCTGGGTTGCTCACAGTTTCATGATGTGGGACCTCTGCTGTGAGTTTGCTGTGGCCTGGATCCCATAGACTCTGTGCTCTGGGCGGCCTACTGGCCGGTTCCAACTGCTGGATTCCTCACAACTTTTATTCTGTGGGCTCTGTTTTGTGAGGATACTCCTGCTTGCCTCACTCCTAGCCCCTTGGAGATGTGGGTCCCCTGTTTTAGGCCACATGTTCTGGGTTCCTCACCTTTCTATAATGTGGCCACACTTGTGTGAGGACCCTCCTGCCTGGTTCCGATCCCCTTGGTGATGTGGGCCCTCTGGTGAGAGTCTTATCCTGGCTGGTTTCCTCACCCTTCTGTGAGGTAGGCCCTCTGCGGTGAGGTCACTCCTGCCTGGCTGGCACACATCACCTTGGTGACGTGGGCCCTCAGTTGGGAGTTGGTGTCTGCTGCGAGTCTCTGTCCCTCGGTAATGAGGGCCCTCTTGCGTCAGACCCTAACTCCTGGGCTCCCAAAATTTGCAGATGTGCGACCTGTGGTGCGAGTACACTCCTGTCAGGTTCCCAACCACATGGGAATTTGGGCCTTCTGCTCTGAGGTCCCAAAGGCTGGGGTGCTCACAGTTTCATGATGAGGGCCCTCTGATGTGCGTTCATTCCGGCCTAGATCCCATAGGCTTGCTGCTCCTGGGCGCCTGCTGGGAGGTTCCAACTGCGGGATTCCTCACCTTTTTTATTCTATGGGCCCTCTGTTTTGAGGCTCCTCCTGCCTGCCTCAATCCCAGCCCCGTTGTGATGTGTGTCCTCTGGTGTGAGGCCACGTGTGCTGGGTCCCTCACCTTTCGATGATGTGGCCCCAATGGTGTGAGGACACTCGTGCCTGTTTCCCAGCCCCTTGGTGATGTGGCCCCTCTGGTGAGAGTCTGATCCTGGCTGGGTTCCTTACCGTTCTGTGAGGTGGGCCCTGTGCTCTGAGGTAACTCCTGCCTGGCTTGCTCCCATTGCCTTGGTGACGTCGGCCCTCTGGTGGCAGTTCGATCCTTTTGGAGACTCCTGTCCTCGGTGATGAGGTCCCTCTGGCGTCAGGCTCTAACTGCTGGGCTCCCCAGGTTTTCTGATGTGAGCCCAGTGATGCCAGGACACTCGTGAAATGTTCCCATCCCCATGGCGATATGGGCCTTCTGCTCTGAGGTTCCAACGACTGGGTTGCTCACAGTTTCCTGATGTTAGCTCTCTGGTGTTAGTTCACTCATTCCTAGATCCCATAGCCTCTGTACTCTGGGCCGCCTGCTGGGAAGTTCCAACTGCTGGGTTCCTCACCTTTTTTATTCTTTGGGCCCTGTGTTGGGAGGCTCCTCCTGCCTGTGTCACTCCCAGCCCCTTGGTGATATAGGTCCTCTGGTTTGTGGCCACATGTGCCAGTTTCCTCATCTTTTAGTGATGTGGCCCCACTGGTGTGAGGACACTCGTGCCTGGTTCCCGTCCCCTTGGTGATATGGGCCCTCTGGTGAGAGTCTGATCCTGGTTGGGTTCCTCACACTTCTTTGAGGTGGGCCGTCTGCTGTGAGGTCACTCCTGCCTGGCTGGCACACCCCGCCTTGGCGACATGGGCCCTCTTGTGGTAGTTGGAACATGCTGGGAGCCTCCTCCCCTCAGTGATGAGGGCCCTCTGGTGTCAGGCCCTAACTGCTGGGTACCCACATTTTCTGATATGTGCTAAGTGGTGCGAGGACACTCCTGCCATGCTCCCAACACCTTGGGGATGTGGACCTTCTGCTCTGAGGTCCAAATGGCTGGGTTGCTCGCATTTTCATGATGTGGACCCTCTGCTGTGAGTTTACTGCGGCCTGAATCGCATAGACTTGGTGCTCTTGGCCGCCTGCTGGGAGGTTCCCATTGCTGGATTCCTCAGCTTTTTTATTCTATGGGCCCTGTGTTGTGAGGCTACTCCTGCCTGCCTCATTCCGAGCCCCTTGGAGATGTGGGTCTTCTTGTTTAGGCCACATGTGCTGGGTTCCTCACCTTTCTATGATGTGGCCACACTGGTGTGAAGACTCTCCTGCCTGGTTCTGATCACCTTGGTGATGTGGGCCCTCTGGTGAGAGTCTTATCCTGGCTGTGTTCCTCACCCTTCTGTGAGGTAGGCCCTCTGCGGTGAGGTCACTCCTACCTGGCTGTCACACGTCACCTTGGCGACGTGGGACCTCAGTTGGGTGTTGGTGCCTGATTGGAGTCTCCTCCCCTTGGTAATGAGGGCCCTCTGGCGTCAGGCCCTAACTCCTGGGTTCCCTAAATTCTCTGATGTGTGCCCTGTGGTGCGAGTACACTTCTGACAGGTTCCCAACCCCATGGGAATGTGGGCCTTCTGCTCTGAGATCCCAACGCCTAGGTTGCTCACAGTTTCATGATGACGGCCCTCTGGTGTGAGATCACTCCGGCCTGGATCCCATAGTCTCGCTGCTCCTGGCCGCCTGCTGGGAGGTTCCAACTGCGGGATTCTTCACCTCTTTAATTCTATGGTCCCTCTGTTTTGAGGCTCCTCCTGCCTGCCTCAATCCCAGCTCCCTTGTGATGTGTGTCCTCTGGTTTGAGGCCACGTGTGCTGGGTCCCTCACTTTTCGGTGATGTGGCCCCACTAGTGTGAGGACACTCCTGCCTGGTTCCCATTCCCTTGGTGATGTGGGCCCTCTGGTGAGAATCTGATCCTCTTTGGTTCTTCACACTTCTGTGAGGTTGACCCTCTGCTCTGAGGTCACTCCTGCCTGGTTGTCGCACTCCGCATTGGCGACGTCGCCCTGCTGGTAGCAGTCAGAGCTGGCTGGGAGCCACCGCCCCTCGGTGATGAGGGCCCTCTGGCATCAGGCACTAATTGCTGGGCTCCCCACATTTTTTCATGTGTGCCCACTCTTGCGATGACACTCCTGCTTGTTTCCCTTCCCCATGGGGATGTGGGCCTTCTGCTCTGAGGTCACAACGGCTGGGTTGCTTACAGAATCACAATGAGGGCCCTCTGTTGTGAGTTCATGCCGGCCTGGATCTCATAGCCTCAGTGCTCTGGGCCGCCTGCTAGGAAGATCCAACTGCTGGTTTCCACACCTTTTGTATACAATGGGACATGTGTTGTGAGGTTAATCCTGCCTGCCTCACTCCGAAACCCATGGTGATGTGGGTCCTCTGGTTTGAGGCCACATGTGCTGGGTACCTCAACTTTTGATGATGTGGCCCCACGGGTGTGAGGACACTCCTGCCTGGTTCCCATCACCTTGGTGATGTGGGCCCTCTGGGGAGAGTCTGATCCTGGCTGGGTTCCCTACCATTCTGTGAGGTGAGCCCTCTGATGTCAGGTCACTCCTGCCTGGCTAGCTCACATCGCCTTGGCGACGTGGGCCCTCTGTTGGCCACTGGAGCATGCTGGGAGCCTCCTACTCCCGTGAATGATGGCCCTGGAAAAAATGCATATGCCCTTTTTGGCCAAGTGCTTCATTGACGAGGTTCTGCCACTTCTCTTATGCTTTCAGAGCAATTCACGTCTACCTCCTGAAATCGGATTCCAGCAATTCTGCCCCACTTTCAAGTCCTCTTCGCAGCCTTAATTCAATATATTTTTGTACGATTTCTGTCATTTATAAGTCTGCAGGTATGTGAATGACAGTGCCCCTGAGCTCCTTTCCTCAACTCGCTTTCTTGTGAGCTGGCCACAAAACCGCAGGATTGCTTCAGGCCCTAATCTTGTTCCAGCACAGCATGCTGAGCCTTTGGTTAATTCCTTTTCCTGTTGGGAAATGAGTGTTAAAATTGCCCGTGCATACTGGGCATATACCCTGAGAAAACCAAAATTCAAAAAGAGTCATGTACCAAAATGTTCATTGCAGCTCTATTTACAATAGCCCGGAGATGGAAAGAACCTAAGCGCCCATCATCGGACGAATGGATAAAGAAGATGTGGCACATATACACAATGGAATATTACTCAGCCTTAAAAGGAAATGAAACTGAGTTATTTGTAATGAGATGGATAGACCTAGAGTCTGTCATACAGAGTGAAGTAAGTCAGAAAGAAAAAGACAAATAGCGTATGCTAACACATATATATGGAATTTAAAGGAAAAAAATGTCATGAAGAACCTAGGGATAAGACAGGAATAGAGGCGCAGACCTACTGGAGAACGGAATTGAGGATATGGGGAGGGGGAATGGTGAGTTCTGACAGGGCGAGAGAGAGTCATGGACATATACACACTAACAAATGTAGTAAGGTAGATAGCAAGGGGGAAGCAGCCGCAAGGCACAGGGATATTAGCTCGGGGCGTTGGGACAGCCTGGAGGGGTGGAAGGGGGAGAGAGGGAGGGAGGGAGACACAAGAGGGAAGACACAGGGAGCATATGTATATGTATGGCTGATTCACTTTGTTATAAAGCAAAAACTAACACACCATTGTAAAGCAATTATACCCCAATAAAGATGTTAAAAAAAATATTTGCCCGTGCACACACCTACAGATAGTCTCCCATTGGTTCTCCGTATTCCTGTTCATCTTGCGCAGAAATTGCAAACAGTGCCAAACAGGAGGTTAAAGACACTGACTCTCCAAATGGGGAGAGTGTAAGAAAAGGGTCTGGAATGGTGAACCTGAGTACCAGGGGACGAAAACAGACATGCATGTAAAAAGGTTTCCCAGTCACACGGTGGAGCATACTCTGGGTTTCCCATGCAAATTTTAGCAGAAGGAAGAATCCCTAGAACCTGGAGAGTTGGGAACCATGGAATGGGTACCAGGCAGTATGACATCAAAGGGTCTGCATTTGCTCACTGAACCTCACCAATGCTATCAGCCCAAAGGGTCCAGCCTTATATCTCACCCAGCTCTGGGTGTAGATGTGGTAAACCAGGTTGCATCACATGCCATGTGTGAGTTATTTAACAATTGCTCTCTATTTCACTGTCATTGTGTTTTGTTTTTGAAATTTTTTTTTGACACTGGGATTTATCGGATTTTCACTGCTGCGTTAATGCCGCTGTACACACTCTTGATTCTCTTACGGAGACATAAATATCCACGGGTTTTAAGATTCTTCCTAGTCAGGTATATTCCTAGGCGTTGAATATGTGGTGTTGAGTCCATTTCGTTGAGCAAGGAGTAGGTCTTGTCTATTACATATTTGGCTTATGGAACAGTATCTGTGCTAATTTCAGTCTCTGGTTTTATGCAGCACGCCAACGCACCTTTCTCCATAAGAAAGCACAAGTTGGTTTTCTAAATTTGAGACTGTTCTGTTTTGTAATTCAGTTCATGTATAGTCAAGTTTACATACTGTGTATTAGTGATATTTTATGATGTTTCTTTTTATGTGTGACTTATTTCACGTAGAATCACCATACCTGAATCCACTCACTATGCCGTTATGGGCCTGATGACACAGATTTCATTGCTGAGTGATATTCCATTGTACGTACGTACCACAACTTCTTTATCCATTGTTTGCTCTCTGAGATATTTACCTTGTACTGTAAACGAGGTTCTTGTGAACAGAGAGGTCCCAAACTTTGAGGTGGCTGGGTGTTTTTGATTTTAATTTCCCTAAGCTGTAGGACCATAAGTGGAAGTGCCATAGGCTGTGTTGCTTTGTTTCTTACATGTTACAGGAAACACATAACACTTCTCCAGAATGGCTGTCGGCAATTTACATCATATGCATCAGCATAATAAGGATCCCTGTTTTCCATTGCCTGTCCTCCGTTTCTGGATTTTACAATTTTTTTAAATGGCCCTTTTGCCCTGGGGGGCACTGAGACTTCATTGTAGTGCAGGTTTATTTACAAGCTTGCTTGGTTGGCCAAAAAGTGCGTATGCGTTTTTTCCTTAATATATTTAAGGAAAAAAGCATCCGCACTTTTTGGACAAGTGCATCATTATCGACGTTCTGCCTCTTTTCCTATTCTTTAAGTGCAATTCCAGTTTAACCCTTCAATCGTTTTCCTGAATTTCTGCCCCGCTTTCAAGTCCCCTTTGCAGGCTTACTTCAATATATTTTTGGAGGATAGCTGTCATTTATAACTCTGCAGGTTTGTGAATTACAGTGCCCCTGAGCTCCTTTCTTCAACTCGCTTTCTTGTGAGCTGGGCACAAAAACGCAGGATTGCTTCAGGCACTAATCTCTTTCCAGCAGGGCACGCTGAGCCTTTGGTTAATTCCTATTCCTGGTGGGAAATGAGCATTACATTTGCCCGTGCAGACAACTACAGCTAGTCTCTCATTGGTTCTCCCTATTCCTGTTCATCTTGCACAGAAATTGCAAGCTGTGCCAAAGAGGAGGTTAAAGGCACTGACTCTCCAAGCGGGGAGAGTGTTAGTAAAGCATCTGGAATGGTGAACCCGAGGACCAGGATACGAAAACTGAGATGCATTTTAAATCGTTTCCCAATCACACGGTGGACGATACTCTGGGTTTCCCATGCATGTTTTAGCTGGAGGAAGAATGCCTTGAACCTGGAGAGTTGGGACCCATGGAATGGGTACCATGCAGTATGACTTCAAAGGGTCTGCATTTGCTCACCGAAACTCACCAATGCTATCAGCCTGAAGTGTCCAGCCTTATGTCTCAACCAGCTGTGGGTGTAGATGTGGTCAATCCCGGTTGCATCACAGGCCCTGAGTGAATTGTTTAAGAATTGCTCTCTATTTCACTGTCTTTGTGTTTTGTTTTTGAAATTTATTTTGATAATAGGATTTATCAGATTTTCCCTGCTGCGTTTATGTCGCTGTACACACACTTGATTCTCTTACGGAGACATATAAATCCATGGGTTTTAAGATTCTTCCTAGTCAGGTATATTCCTAGGCGTTGAATATGTGGTGTTGAGTCCATTTCGTTGAGCAAGGAGTAGGTCTTGTCTATTACATATTTGGCTTATGGAAAGTTATCTGTGCTAATTTCACTCTCTGGTTTTATGCAGCATCCCAACGCACATTTCCCCATAAGCAAGCACTAGTTGGTTTTCTAAATTTGAGACCCTGTTCTGTTTTGTAATTCAGTTCATGTGTAGTTAAATTTACACTCCGTGTATTAGTGATATCTTATGATGTTTCTATTTCTGTGTGATGTAGTTCACGTAGAATCACCGTACCTGCATCCACTCACTATGCCGCTACGGGCCTGATGACACAGATTTCATTGCTGAGTGATATTGCATTGCACGTACGTGCCACAACTTCTTTATCCATTTTTTGCTTTCTGGGATATTTACCTGGTACTGTAGACGAGCTTCTTGGGAACACAGCCGTCCCAAATTTTGGGGTGGATCTCTGTTTTTGATTTTAATTTCCCTAAGCAAGAGGACCATAAGTGCAATTGCCATAAGCTGTGTTCCTTTATTTCTTACGTGTTTCAGGAAACACCATACACTTCTCCAGGGTGGCTGTTGGTAATTTACATCATCCCAATCAGCATAACAAGGCTCCCTGTTCTCCATATCCTGTCTTACCTTTCTGGATTTTACACTTTTTTCAGATGGCCCTTTTGCCAGGGGGGCAGTGAGACTACATTGTAGTGCAGATTTCCTTTACAGTCTTGCTTGGTTGGCCAAAAAGTGCATATGCGTTTTTTCCTGAATATATTCAGGAAAAAACGCATACGCCCTTTTTGGCCAAGTGCATCATTGTCCACTTTGTGCCTCTTTTCCTATGCTTTCAGGGCAATTCCAATCTACCACCTGCAATCGTTTTCCTGAAATTCTGCCCCGCTTTCAAGTCCCCTTCGCAGGCTTACTTCAATATACTTTTGGAAGATAGCTGTCATTTATAACTCTGCAGGTTTGTGAATTACAGTGCCACTGAGCTCCTTTCTTCAACTCGCTTTCTTGTGAGCTGGGCACAAAACCACAGGATTGTTTCAGGCACTAATCTGTTACCAGCAGGGCACGCTGAGCCTTTGGTTAATTCCTCTTCCTGGTGGGAAATGAGCATTACATTTGCCCGTGCAGACACCTACAGCTAGTCTCTCATTGGTTCTCCCTATTCCTGTTCATCTTGCACAGAAATTGCAAGCTGTGCCAAACAGGACGTTAAAGGCACTGACTCTCCAAGCGGGGAGAGTGTTAGTAAAGCATCTGGAATGGTGAACCCGAGGACCAGGATACGAAAACTGAGATGCATTTTAAATCGATTCCCAATCACACGGTGGACCATACTGTGGGTTTCCCATGCATGTTTTAGCTGGAGGAAGAATCCCTTGAACCTGAAGTGTTGGGACCCATGGAATAGGTACCATGCAGTATGACTTCAAAGGGTCTGCATTTGCTCACCGAAACTCACCAATGCTATCAGCCTGAAGTGTCCAGCCTTATGTCTCAACCAGCTGTGGGTGTAGATGTGGTCAATCCCGGTTGCATCACATGCCCTGAGTGAATTATTTAAGAATTGCTCTCTATTTCACTGTCTTTGTGTTTTGTTTTCGAAATTTATTTTGATAATGGGATTTATCGGATTTTCACTGCTGCGTTTCGGCCGCTGTACACACGCTTGATTCTCTTACAGAGACATATATATCCATGGGTTTTAAGATTCTTCCTAGTCAGGTATATTCTTAGGCGTTGAATATGTGGTGTTGAGTCCATTTCGTTGAGCAAGGAGTAGGTCTTGTCTATTACATATTTGGCTTATGGAATGTTATCTGTGCTAATTTCAGTCTCTGGTTTTATGCAGCACCCCAAGGCACCTTTCCCCATAAGCAAGCACTAGTTTGTTTTCTAAATTTGAGACCCTGTTCTGTTTTGTAATTCAGTTCATGTGTAGTCAAGTTTACATTCCGTGTATTAGTGATATCTTATGATGTTTCTTTTTCTGTGTGACGTAGTTCACGTAGAATCACCGTACCTGCATCCACTCACTATGCCGCTATGGGCCTGATGACACAGATTTCATTGCTGAGTGATACTGCATTGCACGTACGTGCCACAACTTCTTTATCCATTTTTTGCTTTCTGGGATATTTACCTGGTACTGTAGACGAGCTTCTTGGGAACACAGCCGTCCCAAACTGTGGGGTGGCTCTCTGTTTTTGATTTTAATTTCCCTTAGGAATAGGACCATAAGTGCAATTGCCATAGGCTGTGTTGCTTTATTTCTTACATTTTTCAGGAAACACCATACACTTCTCCAGGGTGGCTGTTGGCAATTTACATCCTGCCAATCAGCATAACAAGGCTCCCTGTTCTCCATATCCTGTCCTACCTTTCTGGATTTTACACTTTTTTCAGATGGCCCTCTTGCCCGGGGGGCAGTGAGACTTCATTGTAGTGCAGATTTCCTTTACAGGCTTGCTTGGTTGGCCAAAAAGTGCGTATGCGTTTTTTCCTGAATATATTCAGGAAAATACGCATACGCCCTTTTTGGCCAAGTGCATCATTGACGACGTTCTGCCTCTTTTCCTATGCTTTCAGGGCAATTCCAGTCTACCCCCTGCAATCGTTTTCCTGAAATTCTGCCCCGCTTTCAAGTCCCCTTCGCAGGCTTACTTCAATATATTTTTGGAGGATAGCTGTCATTTATAACTCTGCAGTTTTGTGAATTACAGTGCCCCTGAGCTCCTTTCTTCAACTCGCTTTCTTGTGAGCTGGGCAGAAAACCGCAGGATTGCTTCAGGCCCTAATTTTTTTCCAGCAGGGCACACTGAGCCTTTGTTTAATTCCTCTTCCTGGTGGGCAATGAGCGTTACATTTGCCCGTGCAGACCCCTACAGCTAGTCTCTCATTGGTTCTCCCTATTCCTGTTCATCTTGCACAGAAATTGCAAGCTGTGCCTAAGAGGAGGTTAAAGGCACTGACTCTCCAAGCGGGGAGAGTGTTAGTAAAGCATCTGGAATGGTGAACCCGAGGACCAGGATACGAAAACTGAGATGCATTTTAAATCGTTTCCCAATCACACGGTGGACCATACTGTGGGTTTCCCATGCATGTTTTAGCTGGAGGAAGAATCCCTTGAACCTGAAGTGTTGGGACCCATGGAATAGGTACCATGCAGTATGACTTCAAAGTGTCTGCATTTGCTCACCGAAACTCACCAATGCTATCATCCTGAAGTGTCCAGCCTTATGTCTCAACCAGCTCTGGGTGTAGATGTGGTCAATCCCGGTTGAATCACATGCCCTGAGTGAATTATTTAAGAATTGCTCTCTATTTCACTGTCTTTGTGTTTTGTTTTCGAAATTTATTTTGATAATAGGATTTATCGGATTTTCACTGCTGCGTTTCGGCCGCTGTACACACGCTTGATTCTCTTACGGAGACATATATATCCATGGGTTTTAAGATTCTTCCTAGTCAGGTATATTCCTAGGCGTTGAATATGTGGTGTTGGGTCCATTTCGTTGAGCAAGGAGTAGGACTTGTCTATTACATATTTGGCTTATGGAAAGTTATCTGTGCTAATTTCAGTCTCTGGTTTTATGCAGCACTCCAAGGCACCTTTCCCCATAAGCAAGCACTAGTTGGTTTTCTAAATTTGAGACCCTGTTTTGTTTTGTAATTCAGTTCATGTGTAGTCAAGTTTACATTCCGTGTATTAGTGATATCTTATGATGTTTCTTTTTCTGTGTGACGTAGTTCACGTAGAATCACCGTACCTGCATCCACTCACTATGCCGCTACGGGCCTGATGACACAGATTTCATTGCTGAGTGATATTGCATTGTACGTACGTGCCACAACTTCTTTTCCATTTTTTGCTTTCTGGGATATTTACCTGATACTGTAGACGAGCTTCTTCTGAACACAGCCGTCCCAAATATTGGGGTGGCTGTCTGTTTTTGATTTTAATTTCCGTAAGCTATAGGACCATAAGTGGAAGTGCCATAGGCTGTGTTGCTTTGTTTCTTACGTGTTTCAGGAAACACCATACACTTCTCCAGGGTGGCTGCTGGCAATTTACATCCTGCCAATCAGCATAACAAGGCTCCCTGTTCTCCATATCCTGTCCTACCTTTCTGGATTTTACACTTTTTTCAGATGGCCCTTTTGCCCGGGGGGCAGTGAGACTTCATTGTAGTGCAGATTTCCTTTACAGGCTTGCTTGTTTGGCCAAAAAGTTCGTATGCGTTTTTTCCTGAATATATTCAGGAAAAAACGCATACGCCCTTTTTGGCCAAGTGCATCATTGTCGACGTTCTGCCTCATTTCCTATGCTTTCAGGGCAATTCCAGTCTACCCCCTGCAATCGTTTTCCTGAAATTCTGCCCTGCTTTCAAGTCCCCTTCGCAGGCTTACTTCAATATATTTTTGGAGGATAGCTGTCATTTATAACTCTGCAGGTTTGTGAATTACAGTGCCCCTGAGCTCCTTTCTTCAACTCGCTTTCTTGTGAGCTGGGCACAAAACCGCAGGATTGCTTCAGGCCCTAATCTGTTTCTAGCAGGGCACGCTGAGCCTTTGTTTAATTCCTCTTCCTGGTGGGCAATGAGCGTTACATTTGCCCGTGCAGACACCTACAGCTAGTCTCTCATTGGTTCTCCCTATTCCTGTTCATCTTGCACAGAAATTGCAAGCTGTGCCAAAGAGGAGGTTAAAGGCACAGACTCTCCAAGCGGGGAGAGTGTTAGTAAAGCATCTGGAATGGTGAACCCGAGGACCAGGATACGAAAACGGAGATGCATTTTAAATCATTTCCCAATCATACGTTGGACGATACTCTGGGTTTCCCATGCATGTTTTAGCTGGAGAAAGAATGCCTTGAACCTGGAGAGTTTTGACCCATGGAATGGGTACCATGCAGTATGACTTCAAAGGGCCTGCATTTGCTCACCGAAACTCACCAATGCTATCAGCCTGAAGTGTCCAGCCTTATGTCTCAACCAGCTGTGGGTGTAGATGTGGTCAATCCCGGTTGCATCACAGGCCCTGAGTGAATTGTTTAAGAATTGCTCTCTATTTCACTGTCTTTGTGTTTTGTTTTTGAAATTTATTTTGATAATAGGATTTATCAGATTTTCCCTGCTGCGTTTATGTCGCTGTACACACACTTGATTCTCTTACGGAGACATATAAATCCATGGGTTTTAAGATTCTTCCTAGTCAGGTATATTCCTAGGCGTTGAATATGTGGTGTTGAGTCTATTTCGTTGAGCAAGGAGTAGGTCTTGTCTATTACATATTTGGCTTATGGAAAGTTATCTGTGCTAATTTCACTCTCTGGTTTTATGCAGCATCCCAACGCACATTTCCCCATAAGCAAGCACTAGTTGGTTTTCTAAATTTGAGACCCTGTTCTGTTTTGTAATTCAGTTCATGTGTAGTTAAATTTACACTCCGTGTATTAGTGATATCTTATGATGTTTCTATTTCTGTGTGATGTAGTTCACGTAGAATCACCGTACCTGCATCCACTCACTATGCCGCTACGGGCCTGATGACACAGATTTCATTGCTGAGTGATATTGCATTGCACGTACGTGCCACAACTTCTTTATCCATTTTTTGCTTTCTGGGATATTTACCTGGTACTGTAGACGAGCTTCTTGGGAACACAGCCGTCCCAAATTTTGGGGTGGATCTCTGTTTTTGATTTTAATTTCCCTAAGCAAGAGGACCATAAGTGCAATTGCCATAAGCTGTGTTCCTTTATTTCTTACGTGTTTCAGGAAACACCATACACTTCTCCAGGGTGGCTGTTGGTAATTTACATCATCCCAATCAGCATAACAAGGCTCCCTGTTCTCCATATCCTGTCTTACCTTTCTGGATTTTACACTTTTTTCAGATGGCCCTTTTGCCAGGGGGGCAGTGAGACTACATTGTAGTGCAGATTTCCTTTACAGTCTTGCTTGGTTGGCCAAAAAGTGCATATGCGTTTTTTCCTGAATATATTCAGGAAAAAACGCATACGCCCTTTTTGGCCAAGTGCATCATTGTCCACTTTGTGCCTCTTTTCCTATGCTTTCAGGGCAATTCCAATCTACCACCTGCAATCGTTTTCCTGAAATTCTGCCCCGCTTTCAAGTCCCCTTCGCAGGCTTACTTCAATATACTTTTGGAAGATAGCTGTCATTTATAACTCTGCAGGTTTGTGAATTACAGTGCCACTGAGCTCCTTTCTTCAACTCGCTTTCTTGTGAGCTGGGCACAAAACCACAGGATTGTTTCAGGCACTAATCTGTTACCAGCAGGGCACGCTGAGCCTTTGGTTAATTCCTCTTCCTGGTGGGAAATGAGCATTACATTTGCCCGTGCAGACACCTACAGCTAGTCTCTCATTGGTTCTCCCTATTCCTGTTCATCTTGCACAGAAATTGCAAGCTGTGCCAAACAGGACGTTAAAGGCACTGACTCTCCAAGCGGGGAGAGTGTTAGTAAAGCATCTGGAATGGTGAACCCGAGGACCAGGATACGAAAACTGAGATGCATTTTAAATCGATTCCCAATCACACGGTGGACCATACTGTGGGTTTCCCATGCATGTTTTAGCTGGAGGAAGAATCCCTTGAACCTGAAGTGTTGGGACCCATGGAATAGGTACCATGCAGTATGACTTCAAAGGGTCTGCATTTGCTCACCGAAACTCACCAATGCTATCAACCAGAAGTGTCCAGCCTTATGTCTCAACCAGCTGTGGGTGTAGATGTGGTCAATCCCGGTTGCATCACATGCCCTGAGTGAATTATTTAAGAATTGCTCTCTATTTCACTGTCTTTGTGTTTTGTTTTCGAAATTTATTTTGATAATGGGATTTATCGGATTTTCACTGCTGCGTTTCGGCCGCTGTACACACGCTTGATTCTCTTACAGAGACATATATATCCATGGGTTTTAAGATTCTTCCTAGTCAGGTATATTCTTAGGCGTTGAATATGTGGTGTTGAGTCCATTTCGTTGAGCAAGGAGTAGGTCTTGTCTATTACATATTTGGCTTATGGAATGTTATCTGTGCTAATTTCAGTCTCTGGTTTTATGCAGCACCCCAAGGCACCTTTCCCCATAAGCAAGCACTAGTTTGTTTTCTAAATTTGAGACCCTGTTCTGTTTTGTAATTCAGTTCATGTGTAGTCAAGTTTACATTCCGTGTATTAGTGATATCTTATGATGTTTCTTTTTCTGTGTGACGTAGTTCACGTAGAATCACCGTACCTGCATCCACTCACTATGCCGCTATGGGCCTGATGACACAGATTTCATTGCTGAGTGATACTGCATTGCACGTACGTGCCACAACTTCTTTATCCATTTTTTGCTTTCTGGGATATTTACCTGGTACTGTAGACGAGCTTCTTGGGAACACAGCCGTCCCAAACTGTGGGGTGGCTCTCTGTTTTTGATTTTAATTTCCCTTAGGAATAGGACCATAAGTGCAATTGCCATAGGCTGTGTTGCTTTATTTCTTACATTTTTCAGGAAACACCATACACTTCTCCAGGGTGGCTGTTGGCAATTTACATCCTGCCAATCAGCATAACAAGGCTCCCTGTTCTCCATATCCTGTCCTACCTTTCTGGATTTTACACTTTTTTCAGATGGCCCTCTTGCCCGGGGGGCAGTGAGACTTCATTGTAGTGCAGATTTCCTTTACAGGCTTGCTTGGTTGGCCAAAAAGTGCGTATGCGTTTTTTCCTGAATATATTCAGGAAAATACGCATACGCCCTTTTTGGCCAAGTGCATCATTGACGACGTTCTGCCTCTTTTCCTATGCTTTCAGGGCAATTCCAGTCTACCCCCTGCAATCGTTTTCCTGAAATTCTGCCCCGCTTTCAAGTCCCCTTCGCAGGCTTACTTCAATATATTTTTGGAGGATAGCTGTCATTTATAACTCTGCAGTTTTGTGAATTACAGTGCCCCTGAGCTCCTTTCTTCAACTCGCTTTCTTGTGAGCTGGGCAGAAAACCGCAGGATTGCTTCAGGCCCTAATTTTTTTCCAGCAGGGCACACTGAGCCTTTGTTTAATTCCTCTTCCTGGTGGGCAATGAGCGTTACATTTGCCCGTGCAGACCCCTACAGCTAGTCTCTCATTGGTTCTCCCTATTCCTGTTCATCTTGCACAGAAATTGCAAGCTGTGCCTAAGAGGAGGTTAAAGGCACTGACTCTCCAAGCGGGGAGAGTGTTAGTAAAGCATCTGGAATGGTGAACCCGAGGACCAGGATACGAAAACTGAGATGCATTTTAAATCGTTTCCCAATCACACGGTGGACCATACTGTGGGTTTCCCATGCATGTTTTAGCTGGAGGAAGAATCCCTTGAACCTGAAGTGTTGGGACCCATGGAATAGGTACCATGCAGTATGACTTCAAAGTGTCTGCATTTGCTCACCGAAACTCACCAATGCTATCATCCTGAAGTGTCCAGCCTTATGTCTCAACCAGCTCTGGGTGTAGATGTGGTCAATCCCGGTTGAATCACATGCCCTGAGTGAATTATTTAAGAATTGCTCTCTATTTCACTGTCTTTGTGTTTTGTTTTCGAAATTTATTTTGATAATAGGATTTATCGGATTTTCACTGCTGCGTTTCGGCCGCTGTACACACGCTTGATTCTCTTACGGAGACATATATATCCATGGGTTTTAAGATTCTTCCTAGTCAGGTATATTCCTAGGCGTTGAATATGTGGTGTTGGGTCCATTTCGTTGAGCAAGGAGTAGGTCTTGTCTATTACATATTTGGCTTATGGAAAGTTATCTGTGCTAATTTCAGTCTCTGGTTTTATGCAGCACCCCAACGCACCTTTCCCCATAAGCAAGCACTAGTTGGTTTTCTAAATTTGAGACCCTGTTCTGTTTTGTAATTCAGTTCATGTGTAGTCAAGTTTACATTCCGTGTATTAGTGATATCTTATGATGTTTCTTTTTCTGTGTGACGTAGTTCACGTAGAATCACCGTACCTGCATCCACTCACTATGCCGCTACGGGCCTGATGACACAGATTTCATTGCTGAGTGATATTGCATTGTACGTACGTGCCACAACTTCTTTATCCATTTTTTGCTTTCTGGGATATTTACCTGATACTGTAGACGAGCTTATTGTGAACACAGCCGTCCCAAATATTGGGGTGGCTGTCTGTTTTTGATTTTAATTTCCGTAAGCTATAAGACCATAAGTGCAAGTGCCATAGGCTGTGTTGCTTTGTTTCTTACGTGTTTCAGGAAACACCATACACTTCTCCAGGGTGGCTGTTGGCAATTTACATCCTGCCAATCAGCATAACAAGGCTCCCTGTTCTCCATATCCTGTCCTACCTTTCTGGATTTTACACTTTTTTCAGATGGCCCTCTTGCCCGGGGGGCAGTGAGACTTCATTGTAGTGCAGATTTCCTTTACAGGCTTGCTTGGTTGGCCAAAAAGGGCGTATGCGTTTTTTCCTGAATATATTCAGGAAAAAACGCATACGCCCTTTTTGGCCAAGTGCATCATTGTCGACGTTCTGCCTCTTTTCCTATGCTTTCAGGGCAATTCCAGTCAACCCCGTGCAATCGTTTTCCTGAAATTCTGCCCCGCTTTCAAGTCCCCTTCGCAGGCTTACTTCAATATATTTTTGGAGGATAGCTGTCATTTATAAGTCTGCAGGTTTGTGAATTACAGTGCCCCTGAGCTCGTTCTTCAACTCGCTTTCTTGTGAGCTGTGCACAAAACCGCAGGATTGCTTCAGGCCCTAATCTGTTTCCAGCAGGGCACACTGAGCCTTTGTTTAATTCCTCTTTCTGGTGGGCAATGAGCGTTACATTTGCCCGTGCAGACACCTACAGCTAGTCTCTCATTGGTTCTCCGTATTCCTGTTCATCTTGCACAGAAATTGCAAGCTGTGCCAAAGAGGAGGTTAAAGGCTCTGACTCTCCAAGCGGGGAGAGTGTTAGTAAAGCATCTGGAATGGTGAACCCGAGGACCAGGATACGAAAACTGAGATGCATTTTAAATCGTTTCCCAATCACACGGTGAACGATACTCTGGGTTTCCCATGCATGTTTTAGCTGCAGGAAGAATGCCTTGAACCTGGAGAGTTGGGACCCATGGAATGGGTACCATGCAGTATGACTTCAAAGGGTCTGCATTTGCTCACCGAAACTCACCAATGCTATCAGCCTGGAGTGTCCAGCCTTATGTCTCAATCAGCTCTGGGTGTAGATGTGGTCAATCCCGGTTGCATCACATGCCCTGAGTGAATTATTTAAGAATTGCTCTCTATTTCACTGTCTTTGTGTTTTGTTTTCGAAATTTATTTTGATAATGGGATTTATCGGATTTTCCCTGCTGCGTTTCGGCCGCGGTACACACGCTTGATTCTCTTACGGAGACATATATATCCATGGGTTTTAAGATTCTTCCTAGTCAGGTATATTCCTAGGCGTTGAATATGTGGTGTTGGGTCCATTTCGTTGAGCAAGGAGTAGGACTTGTCTATTACATATTTGGCTTATGGAAAGTTATCTGTGCTAATTTCAGTCTCTGGTTTTATGCAGCACTCCAAGGCACCTTTCCCCATAAGCAAGCACTAGTTGGTTTTCTAAATTTGAGACCCTGTTTTGTTTTGTAATTCAGTTCATGTGTAGTCAAGTTTACATTCCGTGTATTAGTGATATCTTATGATGTTTCTTTTTCTGTGTGACGTAGTTCACGTAGAATCACCGTACCTGCATCCACTCACTATGCCGCTACGGGCCTGATGACACAGATTTCATTGCTGAGTGATATTGCATTGTACGTACGTGCCACAACTTCTTTTCCATTTTTTGCTTTCTGGGATATTTACCTGATACTGTAGACGAGCTTCTTCTGAACACAGCCGTCCCAAATATTGGGGTGGCTGTCTGTTTTTGATTTTAATTTCCGTACGATATAGGACCATAAGTGGAAGTGCCATAGGCTGTGTTGCTTTGTTTCTTACGTGTTTCAGGAAACACCATACAATTCTCCAGGGTGGCTGCTGGCAATTTACATCCTGCCAATCAGCATAACAAGGCTCCCTGTTCTCCATATCCTGTCCTACCTTTCTGGATTTTACACTTTTTTCAGATGGCCCTTTTGCCCGGGGGGCAGTGAGACTTCATTGTAGTGCAGATTTCCTTTACAGGCTTGCTTGTTTGGCCAAAAAGTTCGTATGCGTTTTTTCCTGAATATATTCAGGAAAAAACGCATACGCCCTTTTTGGCCAAGTGCATCATTGTCGACGTTCTGCCTCATTTCCTATGCTTTCAGGGCAATTCCAGTCTACCCCCTGCAATCGTTTTCCTGAAATTCTGCCCTGCTTTCAAGTCCCCTTCGCAGGCTTACTTCAATATATTTTTGGAGGATAGCTGTCATTTATAACTCTGCAGGTTTGTGAATTACAGTGCCCCTGAGCTCCTTTCTTCAACTCGCTTTCTTGTGAGCTGGGCACAAAACCGCAAGATTGCTTCAGGCCCTAATCTGTTTCTAGCAGGGCACGCTGAGCCTTTGTTTAATTCCTCTTCCTGGTGGGCAATGAGCGTTACATTTGCCCGTGCAGACACCTACAGCTAGTCTCTCATTGGTTCTCCCTATTCCTGTTCATCTTGCACAGAAATTGCAAGCTGTGCCAAAGAGGAGGTTAAAGGCACAGACTCTCCAAGCGGGGAGAGTGTTAGTAAAGCATCTGGAATGGTGAACCCGAGGACCAGGATACGAAAACGGAGATGCATTTTAAATCATTTCCCAATCATACGTTGGACGATACTCTGGGTTTCCCATGCATGTTTTAGCTGGAGAAAGAATGCCTTGAACCTGGAGAGTTTTGACCCATGGAATGGGTACCATGCAGTATGACTTCAAAGGGCCTGCATTTGCTCACGGAAACTCACCAATGCTATCAGCCTGACGTGTCCAGCCTTATGTCTCAACCAGCTCTGGGTGTAGATGTGGTCAATCCCGGTTGCATCACATGCCCTGAGTGAATTATTTAAGAATTGCTCTCTATTTCACTGTCTTTGTGTTTGATTTCGAAATTTATTTTGATAATGGGATTTATCGGATTTTCACTGCTGCGTTTCGGCTGCTGTACACACGCTTGATTCTCTTACGGAGACATATATATCCATGGGTTTTAAGATTCTTCCTAGTCAGGTATATTCCTAGGCGTTGAATATGTGGTGTTGGGTCCATTTCGTTGAGAAAGGAGTAGGTCTTGTCTATTACATATTTGGCTTATGGAATGTTATCTGTGCTAATTTCAGTCTCTGGTTTTATGCAGCACCCCAAGGCACCTTTCCCCATAAGCAAGCACTAGTTGGTTTTCTAAATTTGAGACCCTGTTCTGTTTTGTAATTCAGTTCATGTGTAGTCAAGTTTACATTCCGTGTATTAGTGATATCTTATGATGTTTCGTTTTCTGTGTGACGTAGTTCACGTAGAATCACCGTACCTGTATCCACTCACTATGCCGCTACGGGCCTGATGACACAGATTTCATTGCTGAGTGATATTGCATTGCACGTACGTGCCACAAATTCTTTATCCATTTTTGCTTTCTGGGATATTTACCTGGTACTGTAGACGAGCTTCTTGGGAACACAGCCGTCCCAAATATTGGGGTGGCTGTCTGTTTTTGATTTTAATTTCCGTAAGCTATAGGACCATAAGTGGAAGTGCCATAGGCTGTGTTGCTTTGTTTCTTACGTGTTTCAGGAAACACCATACATTTCTCCAGGGTGGCTGCTGGCAATTTACATCCTGCCAATCAGCATAACAAGGCTCCCTGTTCTCCATATCCTGTCCTACCTTTCTGGATTTTACACTTTTTTCAGATGGCCCTCTTGCCCGGGGGGCAGTGAGACTTCATTGTAGTGCAGATTTCCTTTACAGGCTTGCTTGGTTGGCCAAAAAGGGCGTATGCGTTTTTTCCTGAATATATTCAGGAAAAAACGCATACGCCCTTTTTGGCCAAGTGCATCATTGTCGACGTTCTGCCTCTTTTCCTATGCTTTCTGGGCAATTCCAGTCTACCCCCTGCAATCGTTTTCCTGAAATTCTGCCCCGCTTTCCAGTCCCCTTCGCAGGCTTACTTCAATATATTTTTGGAGGATAGCTGTCATTTATAACTCTGCAGGTTTGTGAATTACAGTGCCCCTGGGCTCCTTTCTTCAACTCGCTTTCTGGTGATCTGAGCCCAAAACCGCAGGATTGCTTCAGGCCCTAATCTGTTTCCGGCAGGGCATGCTGAGCCTTTGGTTAATTCCTCTTCCTGGTGGGAAATGTGCGTTACATTTGCCCGTGCAGACACCTACATCTAGTCTCACATTGCTTCTCCTATTCCTGTTCATCTTGCACAGAAATTGCAAGCTGTGCCAAATACGAGGTTAAAGGCACTGACTGTCCAAGCGGGGAGATTGTTAGTAAAGCATCTGGAATGGTGAACCCGAGGACCAGGATACGAAAACTGAGATGCATTTTAAATCGTTTCCCAATCACACGGTGAACCATACTGTGGGTTTCCCATGCATGTTTTAGCTGGAGGAAGAATCCCTTGAACCTGAATAGTTGGGACCCATGGAATAGGTACCATGCAGTATGATTTCAAAGGGTCTGCATTTGCTCACCGAAACTCACCAATGCTATCAGCCTGAAGTGTCCAGCCTTATGTCTCACCCAGCTCTGGGTGTAGATGTGTTAAATCCCGGTTGCATCACATGCCCTGAGTGAATTATTTAAGAATTGCTCTCTATTTCACTGTCTTTGTGTTTTGTTTTGAAATTTATTTTGATAATGGGATTTATCGGATTTTCACTGCTGCGTTTATGCCGCTGTACATACGCTTCATTCTCTTACGGAGACATATATATCCATGGGTTTTAAGATTCTTCCTAGTCAGGTATATTCCTAGGCGTTGGATATGTGGTGTTGAGTCCATTTCGTTGAGCAATGTGTAGGTCTTGTCTATTACATATTTGGGTTATGGAATGTTATCTGTGCTAATTTCAGTCCCTGGTTTTATGCAGCACCCTAAGGCACCTTTCCCCATAAGCAAGCACTAGGTGGTTTTCTAAATTTGAGTCCCTGTTCTGTTTTGTAATTCAGTTCATGTGTAGTCAAGTTTACATTCCGTGTATTAGTGATATCTTATGATGTTTCTTTTTCTGTGTGACGTAGTTCACGTAGAATCACCGTACCTGCATCCACTCACAATGCCGCTACGGGCCTGATTACAGAGATTTCATTGCTGAGAGATATTGCGTTGCACGTACGTGCCGCAAATTCTTTATCCATTTTTTGCTTTCTGGGATATTTACCTGGTACTGTAGACGAGCTTCTTGGGAACACAGCCGTCCCAAATTTTGGGGTGGCTCTCTGTTTTTGATTTTAATTTCCCTAAGCAATAGTACCATAAGTTCAATTGCCATAGGCTGTGTTGCTTTATTTCTTACGTGTTTCAGGAAACACCATACACTTCTCCCGGGTGGCTGTTCAGAATTTACATCCTGCCAATCAGCATAAAAAGGCTCCCTGTTCTCCATATCCTGTCCTACCTTTCTGGATTTTACACTTTTTTCAGATGGCCCTTTTGCCCGGGGGGCAGTGAGACTTCATTGTAGTGCAGATTTCCTTTACAGGCTTGCTTGGTTGGCCAAAAAGGGCGTATGCGTTTTTTCCTGAATATATTCAGGAAAAAACGCATACGCCCTTTTTGGCCAAGTGCATCATTGTCGACGTTCTGCCTCTTTTCCTATGCTTTCAGGGCAATTCCAGTCTACCCCCTGCAATCGTTTTCCTGAAATTCTGCCCCGCTTTCAAGTCCCCTTCGCAGGCTTACTTCAATATATTTTTGGAGGATAGCTGTCATTTATAACTCTGCAGGTTTGTGAATTACAGTGCCCCTGAGCTCCTTTCTTCAACTCGCTTTCTTGTGAACTGGGCACAAAACCGCAGGATTGCTTCAGGCCCTAATCTGTTTCGGGCAGGGCATGCTGAGCCTTTGGTAAATTCCTCTTCCTGGTGGGAAATGAGCGTTACATTTGCCCGTGCAGACACCTACAGCTAGTCTCTCATTGGTTCTCCCTATTCCTGTTCATCTTGCACAGAAATTGCAAGGTGTGCCAAACAGGAGGTTAAAGGCACTGACTCTCCAAGCAGGGAGACTGTTAGTAAATCATCTGGAATGGTGAACCCGAGGACCAGGATACGAAAACTGAGATGCATTTTAAATCATTTCCCCATAACACGGTGGACCATACTGTGGGTTTCACATGCATGTTTTAGCTGGAGGAAGAATCCCTTGAACCTGAAGAGTTGGGACCCATGGAATAGGTACCATACAGTATGACTTCAAAGGGTGTGCATATGCTCACCTCAACTCACCAATGCTATCAGCCTGAAGTGTCCAGCCTTATGTCTCAACCAGCTCTGGGTGTAGATGTGGTCAATCCCGATTGCATCACATGCCCTGAGTGAATTATTTAAGAATTGCTCTCTATTTCACTGTCTTTGTGTTTTGTTTTCGAAATTTATTTTGATAATGGGATTTATCGGATTTTCACTGCTGCCTTTCGGCCGCTGTACACACCCTTGATTCTCTTACGGAGACATATATATCCATGGGTTTTAAGATTCTTCCTAGTCAGGTATATTCCTAGGCGTTGAATATGTGGTGTTGGGTCCATTTCGTTGAGCAAGGAGTAGGTCTTGTCTATTACATATTGGGCTTATGGAAAGTTATCTGTGCTAATTTCAGTCTCTGGTTTTATGCAGCACCCCAAGGCACCTTTCCCCATAAGCAAGCACTAGTTGGTTTTCTAAATTTGAGACCCTTTTCTATTTTGTAATTCAGTTCATGTGTAGTCAAGTTTACATTCCGTGTATTCGTGATATCTTATGATGTTTCTTTTTCTGTGTGACGTAGTTCACGTAGAATCACCGTACCTGCATCCACTCACTATGCCGCTATGGGCCTGATGACACAGATTTCATTGCTGAGTGATATTGCATTGTACGTACGTGCCACAAGTTCTTTATCCATTTTTTGCTTTCTGGGATATTTACCTGATACTGTAGACGAGCTTCTTGTGAACACAGCCGTCTCAAATATTGGGGTGGCTGTCTGTTTTTGATTTTAATTTCCGTAAGCTATAGGACCATAAGTGGAAGTGCCATAGGCTGTGTTGCTTTGTTTCTTTCGTGTTTCAGGAAACACCATACACTTCTCCAGGGTGGCTGCTGGCAATTTACATCCTGCCAATCAGCATAACAAGGCTCCCTGTTCTCCATATCCTGTCCTACCTTTCTGGATTTTACACTTTTTTCAGATGGCCCTCTTGCCAGGGGGGCAGTGAGACTTCATTGTAGTGCAGATTTCCTTTACAGGCTTGCTTGGTTGGCCAAAAAGGGCGTATGCGTTTTTTCCTGAATATATTCAGGAAAAAACGCATACGCCCTTTTTGGCCAAGTGCATCATTGTCGACGTTCTGCCTCTTTTCCTATGCTTTCAGGGCAATTCCAGTCTACCCCCTGCAATCGTTTTCCTGAAATTCTGCCCCGCTTTCAAGTCCCCTTCGCAGGCTTACTTCAATATATTTTTGGAGGAAAGCTGTCATTTATAACTCTGCAGGTTTGTGAATTACAGTGCCCCTGAGCTCCTTTCTTCAACTCGCTTTCTTGTGAGCTGGGCACAAAACCGCAGGATTGCTTCAGGCCCTAATCTGTTTCCAGCAGGGCACACTGAGCCTTTGTTTAATTCCTCTTCCTGGTGGGCAATGAGCGTTACATTTGCCCGTGCAGACACCTACAGCTAGTCTCTCATTGGTTCTCCCTATTCCTGTTCATTTTGCACAGAAATTGCAAGCTGTGCCAAAGAGGAGGTTAAAGGCACTGACTCTCCAAGCGGGGAGAGTGTTAGTAAAGCATCTGGAATGGTGAACCCGAGGACCAGGATACGAAAACTGAGATGCATTTTAAATCATTTCCCAATCACATGGTGGACGATACTCTTGGTTTCCCATGCATGTTTTAGCTGGAGGAAGAATCCCTTGAACCTGGAGAGTTGGGACCCATGGAATGGGTACCATGCAGTATGACTTCAAAGGGTCTGCATTTGCTCACCGAAACTCACCAATGCTATCAGCCTGAAGTGTCCATCCTTATGTCTCAACCAGCTCTGGGTGTAGATGTGTTAAATCCCGGTTGCATCACATGCCCTGAGTAAATTATTTAAGAATTGCTCTCTATTTCACTGTCTTTATGATTTTTTTTTGAAATTTATTTTGATAATGGGATTTATCGGATTTTCACTGCTGCGTTTATGCCGCTGTACACACGCTTGATTCTCTTACGGAGACATATATATCCATGGGTTTTAAGATTCTTCCTAGTCAGGTATATTCCTAGGCGTTGAATATGTGGTGTTGGGTCCATTTCGTTGAGCAAGGAGTAGGTCTTGTCTATTACATATTTGGCTTATGGAAAGTTATCTGTGCTAATTTCAGTCTCTGGTTTTATGAAGCACCCCAACGCACCTTTCCCCATAAGCAAGCACTAGTTGGTTTTCTAAATTTGAGACCCTGTTCTGTTTTGTAATTCAGTTCATGTGTAGTCAAGTTTACATTCCGTGTATTAGTGATATCTTATGATGTTTCTTTTTCTGTGTGACGTAGTTCACGTAGAATCACCGTACCTGCATCCACTCACTATGCCGCTACGGGCCTGATGACACAGATTTCATTGCTGAGTGATATTGCATTGTACGTACGTGCCACAACTTCTTTATCCATATTTTGCTTTCTGGGATATTTACCTGTTACTGTAGACGAGCTTCTTGTGAACACAGCCGTCCCAAATATTGGGGTGGCTGTCTGTTTTTGATTTTAATTTCCGTACGCTATAGGACCATAAGTGGAAGTGCCCTAGACTGTGTTGCTTTGTTTCTTATGTGTTTCAGGAAACACCATACACTTCTCCAGGCTGGCTGCTGGCAATTTACATCCTGCCAATCAGCATAACAAGGCTCCCTGTTCTCCATATCCTGTCCTACCTTTCTGGATTTTACACTTTTTTCAGATGGCCGTTTTGCCCGGGGGGCAGTGAGACTTCATTGTAGTGCAGATTTCCTTTACAGGCTTGCTTGGTTGGCCAAAAAGGGCGTATGCGTTTTTTCCTGAATATATTCAGGAAAAAACGCATACGCCCTTTTTGGCCAAGTGCATCATTGTCGACGTTCTGCCTCTTTTCCTATGCTTTCTGGGCAATTCCAGTCTACCCCCTGCAATCGTTTTTCGGAAATTCTGCCCCGCTTTCCAGTCCCCTTCGCAGGCTTACTTCAATATATTTTTGGAGGATAGCTGTCATTTATAACTCTGCAGGTTTGTGAATTACAGTGCCCCTGGGCTCCTTTCTTCAACTCGCTTTCTGGTGAGCTGAGCCCAAAACCGCAGGATTGCTTCAGGCCCTAATCTGTTTCCGGCAGGGCATGCTGAGCCTTTGGTTAATTCCTCTTCCTGGTGGGAAATGTGCGTTACATTTGCCCGTGCAGACACCTACATCTAGTCTCACATTGCTTCTCCTATTCCTGTTCATCTTGCACAGAAATTGCAAGCTGTGCCAAATACGAGGTTAAAGGCACTGACTCTCCAAGCGGGGAGATTGTTAGTAAAGCATCTGGAATGGTGAACCCGAGGACCAGGATACGAAAACTGAGATGCATTTTAAATCGTTTCCCAATCACACGGTGAACCATACTGTGGGTTTCCCATGCATGTTTTAGCTGGAGGAAGAATCCCTTGAACCTGAATAGTTGGGACCCATGGAATAGGTACCATGCAGTATGATTTCAAAGGGTCTGCATTTGCTCACCGAAACTCACCAATGCTATCAGCCTGAAGTGTCCAGCCTTATGTCTCACCCAGCTCTGGGTGTAGATGTGTTAAATCCCGGTTGCATCACATGCCCTGAGTGAATTATTTAAGAATTGCTCTCTATTTCACTGTCTTTGTGTTTTGTTTTGAAATTTATTTTGATAATGGGATTTATCGGATTTTCACTGCTGCGTTTATGCCGCTGTACATACGCTTCATTCTCTTACGGAGACATATATATCCATGGGTTTTAAGATTCTTCCTAGTCAGGTATATTCCTAGGCGTTGGATATGTGGTGTTGAGTCCATTTCGTTGAGCAATGTGTAGGTCTTGTCTATTACATATTTGGGTTATGGAATGTTATCTGTGCTAATTTCAGTCCCTGGTTTTATGCAGCACCCTAAGGCACCTTTCCCCATAAGCAAGCACTAGGTGGTTTTCTAAATTTGAGTCCCTGTTCTGTTTTGTAATTCAGTTCATGTGTAGTCAAGTTTACATTCCGTGTATTAGTGATATCTTATGATATTTCTTTTTCTGTGTGACGTAGTTCACGTAGAATCACCGTACCTGCATCCACTCACAATGCCGCTACGGGCCTGATTACAGAGATTTCATTGCTGAGAGATATTGCGTTGCACGTACGTGCCGCAACTTCTTTATCCATTTTTTGCTTTCTGGGATATTTACCTGGTACTGTAGACGAGCTTCTTGGGAACACAGCCGTCCCAAATTTTGGGGTGGCTCTCTGTTTTTGATTTTAATTTCCCTAAGCAATAGTACCATAAGTTCAATTGCCATAGGCTGTGTTGCTTTATTTCTTACGTGTTTCAGGAAACACCATACACTTCTCCAGGGTGGCTGTTCACAATTTACATCCTGCCAATCAGCATAAAAAGGCTCCGTGTTCTCCATATCCTGTCCTACCTTTCTGGATTTTACACTTTTTTCAGATGGCCCTTTTGCCCGGGGGGCAGTGAGACTTCATTGTAGTGCAGATTTCCTTTACAGGCTTGCTTGGTTGGCCAAAAAGGGCGTATGCGTTTTTTCCTGAATATATTCAGGAAAAAACGCATACGCCCTTTTTGGCCAAGTGCATCATTGTCGACGTTCTGCCTCTTTTCCTATGCTTTCAGGGCAATTCCAGTCTACCCCCTGCAATCGTTTTCCTGAAATTCTGCCCCGCTTTCAAGTCCCCTTCGCAGGCTTACTTCAATATATTTTTGGAGGATAGCTGTCATTTATAACTCTGCAGGTTTGTGAATTACAGTGCCCCTGAGCTCCTTTCTTCAACTCGCTTTCTTGTGAGCTGGGCACAAAACCGCAGGATTGCTTCAGGCCCTAATCTGTTTCCAGCAGGGCACACTGAGCCTTTGTTTAATTCCTCTTCCTGTTGGGAAATGAGCGTTACATTTGCCCGTGCAGACACCTACAGCTAGTCTCTCATTGGTTCTCCCTATTCCTGTTCATCTTGCACAGAAATTGCCAGCTGTGTCAAAGAGGAGGTTAAAGACACTGACTCTCCAAGCGGGGAGAGTGTTAGTAAAGCATCTGGAATGGTGAACCCGAGGACCAGGATACGAAAACTGAGATGCATTTTAAATCGTTTCCCAATCACACGGTGGACGATACTCTGGGTTTCCCATGCATGTTTTAGCTGGAGGAAGAATGCCTTGAACCTGGAGAGTTGGGACCCATGGAATGGGTACCATGCAGTATGACTTCAAAGGGTCTGCATTTGCTCACCGAAACTCACCAATGCTATCAGCCTGAAGTGTCCAGCCTTATGTCTCAACCAGCTCTGGGGGTAGATGTGGTCAATCCCGGTTGCATCACATGCCCTGAGTGAATTATTTAAGATTTGTTCTCTATTTCACTGTCTTTGTGTTTTGTTTTCAAAATTTATTTTGATAATGGGATTTATTGGATTTTCACTGCTGCGTTTCGGCCGCCGTACACATGCTTGATTCTCTTACGGAGACATATATACCCATGGGTTTTAAGATTCTTCCTAGTCAGGTATATTCCTAGGCGTTGAATATGTGGTGTTGGGTCCATTTCGTTGAGCAAGGAGTAGGTCTTGTCTATTACATATTTGGCTTATGGAAAGTTATCTGTGCTAATTTCAGTCTCTGGTTTTATGAAGCACCCCAACGCACCTTTCCCCATAAGCAAGCACTAGTTGGTTTTCTAAATTTGAGACCCTGTTCTGTTTTGTAATTCAGTTCATGTGTAGTCAAGTTTACATTCCGTGTATTAGTGATATCTTATGATGTTTCTTTTTCTGTGTGACGTAGTTCACGTAGAATCACCGTACCTGCATCCACTCACTATGCCGCTACGGGCCTGATGACACAGATTTCATTGCTGAGTGATATTGCATTGTACGTACGTGCCACAACTTCTTTATCCATATTTTGCTTTCTGGGATATTTACCTGTTACTGTAGACGAGCTTCTTGTGAACACAGCCGTCCCAAATATTGGGGTGGCTGTCTGTTTTTGATTTTAATTTCCGTAAGCTATAGGACCATAAGTGGAAGTGCCATAGACTGTGTTGCTTTGTTTCTTATGTGTTTCAGGAAACACCATACACTTCTCCAGGCTGGCTGCTGGCAATTTACATCCTGCCAATCAGCATAACAAGGCTCCCTGTTCTCCATATCCTGTCCTACCTTTCTGGATTTTACACTTTTTTCAGATGGCCCTCTTGCCCGGGGGGCAGTGAGACTTCATTGTAGTGCAGATTTCCTTTACAGGCTTGCTTGGTTGGCCAAAAAGGGCGTATGCGTTTTTTCCTGAATATATTCAGGAAAAAACGCATACGCCCTTTTTGGCCAAGTGCATCATTGTCGACGTTCTGCCTCTTTTCCTATGCTTTCAGGGCAATTCCAGTCTACCCCCTGCAATCGTTTTCCTGAAATTCTGCCCCGCTTTCAAGTCCCCTTCGCAGGCTTACTTCAATATATTTTTGGAGGATAGCTGTCATTTATAACTCTGCAGGTTTGTGAATTACAGTGCCCCTGAGCTCCTTTCTTCAACTCGCTTTCTTGTGAACTGGGCACAAAACCGCAGGATTGCTTCAGGCCCTAATCTGTTTCGGGCAGGGCATGCTGAGCTTTTGGTAAATTCCTCTTCCTGGTGGGAAATGAGCGTTACATTTGCCCGTGCAGACACCTACAGCTAGTCTCTCATTGGTTCTCCCTATTCCTGTTCATCTTGCACAGAAATTGCAAGCTGTGCCAAACAGGAGGTTAAAGGCACTGACTCTCCAAGCAGGGAGACTGTTAGTAAATCATCTGGAATGGTGAACCCGAGGACCAGGATACGAAAACTGAGATGCATTTTAAATCATTTCCCCATAACACGGTGGACCATACTGTGGGTTTCACATGCATGTTTTAGCTGGAGGAAGAATCCCTTGAACCTGAAGAGTTGGGACCCATGGAATAGGTACCATACAGTATGACTTCAAAGGGTGTGCATTTGCTCACCTAAACTCACCAATGCTATCAGCCTGAAGTGTCCAGCCTTATGTCTCAACCAGCTCTGGGTGTAGATGTGGTGAATCCCGGTTGCATCACATGCCCTGAGTGAATTATTTAAAAATTGCTCTCTATTTCACTGTCTTTGTGTTTTGTTTTCGAAATTTATTTTGATAATGGGATTTATCGGATTTTCACTGCTGCCTTTCGGCCGCTGTACACACCCTTGATTCTCTTACGGAGACATATATATCCATGGGTTTTAAGATTCTTCCTAGTCAGGTATATTCCTAGGCGTTGAATATGTGGTGTTGGGTCCATTTCGTTGAGCAAGGAGTAGGTCTTGTCTATTACATATTGGGCTTATGGAAAGTTATCTGTGCTAATTTCAGTCTCTGGTTTTATGCAGCACCCCAAGGCACCTTTCCCCATAAGCAAGCACTAGTTGGTTTTCTAAATTTGAGACCCTTTTCTATTTTGTAATTCAGTTCATGTGTAGTCAAGTTTACATTCCGTGTATTCGTGATATCTTATGATGTTTCTTTTTCTGTGTGACGTAGTTCACGTAGAATCACCGTACCTGCATCCACTCACTATGCCGCTATGGGCCTGATGACACAGATTTCATTGCTGAGTGATATTGCATTGTACGTACGTGCCACAAGTTCTTTATCCATTTTTTGCTTTCTGGGATATTTACCTGATACTGTAGACGAGCTTCTTGTGAACACAGCCGTCTCAAATATTGGGGTGGCTGTCTGTTTTTGATTTTAATTTCCGTAAGCTATAGGACCATAAGTGGAAGTGCCATAGGCTGTGTTGCTTTGTTTCTTTCGTGTTTCAGGAAACACCATACACTTCTCCAGGGTGGCTGCTGGCAATTTACATCCTGCCAATCAGCATAACAAGGCTCCCTGTTCTCCATATCCTGTCCTACCTTTCTGGATTTTACACTTTTTTCAGATGGCCCTCTTGCCAGGGGGGCAGTGAGACTTCATTGTAGTGCAGATTTCCTTTACAGGCTTGCTTGGTTGGCCAAAAAGGGCGTATGCGTTTTTTCCTGAATATATTCAGGAAAAAACGCATACGCCCTTTTTGGCCAAGTGCATCATTGTCGACGTTCTGCCTCTTTTCCTATGCTTTCAGGGCAATTCCAGTCTACCCCCTGCAATCGTTTTCCTGAAATTCTGCCCCGCTTTCAAGTCCCCTTCGCAGGCTTACTTCAATATATTTTTGGAGGAAAGCTGTCATTTATAACTCTGCAGGTTTGTGAATTACAGTGCCCCTGAGCTCCTTTCTTCAACTCGCTTTCTTGTGAGCTGGGCACAAAACCGCAGGATTGCTTCAGGCCCTAATCTGTTTCCAGCAGGGCACACTGAGCCTTTGTTTAATTCCTCTTCCTGGTGGGCAATGAGCGTTACATTTGCCCGTGCAGACACCTACAGCTAGTCTCTCATTGGTTCTCCCTATTCCTGTTCATTTTGCACAGAAATTGCAAGCTGTGCCAAAGAGGAGGTTAAAGGCACTGACTCTCCAAGCGGGGAGAGTGTTAGTAAAGCATCTGGAATGGTGAACCCGAGGACCAGGATACGAAAACTGAGATGCATTTTAAATCATTTCCCAATCACATGGTGGACGATACTCTTGGTTTCCCATGCATGTTTTAGCTGGAGGAAGAATCCCTTGAACCTGGAGAGTTGGGACCCATGGAATGGGTACCATGCAGTATGACTTCAAAGGGTCTGCATTTGCTCACCGAAACTCACCAATGCTATCAGCCTGAAGTGTCCATCCTTATGTCTCAACCAGCTCTGGGTGTAGATGTGTTAAATCCCGGTTGCATCACATGCCCTGAGTAAATTATTTAAGAATTGCTCTCTATTTCACTGTCTTTATGATTTTTTTTTGAAATTTATTTTGATAATGGGATTTATCGGATTTTCACTGCTGCGTTTATGCCGCTGTACACACGCTTGATTCTCTTACGGAGACATATATATCCATGGGTTTTAAGATTCTTCCTAGTCAGGTATATTCCTAGGCGTTGAATATGTGGTGTTGGGTCCATTTCGTTGAGCAAGGAGTAGGTCTTGTCTATTACATATTTGGCTTATGGAAAGTTATCTGTGCTAATTTCAGTCTCTGGTTTTATGAAGCACCCCAACGCACCTTTCCCCATAAGCAAGCACTAGTTGGTTTTCTAAATTTGAGACCCTGTTCTGTTTTGTAATTCAGTTCATGTGTAGTCAAGTTTACATTCCGTGTATTAGTGATATCTTATGATGTTTCTTTTTCTGTGTGACGTAGTTCACGTAGAATCACCGTACCTGCATCCACTCACTATGCCGCTATGGGCCTGATGACACAGATTTCATTGCTGAGTGATATTGCATTGTACGTACGTGCCACAACTTCTTTATCCATATTTTGCTTTCTGGGATATTTACCTGTTACTGTAGACGAGCTTCTTGTGAACACAGCCGTCCCAAATATTGGGGTGGCTGTCTGTTTTTGATTTTAATTTCCGTACGCTATAGGACCATAAGTGGAAGTGCCCTAGACTGTGTTGCTTTGTTTCTTATGTGTTTCAGGAAACACCATACACTTCTCCAGGCTGGCTGCTGGCAATTTACATCCTGCCAATCAGCATAACAAGGCTCCCTGTTCTCCATATCCTGTCCTACCTTTCTGGATTTTACACTTTTTTCAGATGGCCCTCTTGCCCGGGGGGCAGTGAGACTTCATTGTAGTGCAGATTTCCTTTACAGGCTTGCTTGGTTGGCCAAAAAGGGCGTATGCGTTTTTTCCTGAATATATTCAGGAAAAAACGCATACGCCCTTTTTGGCCAAGTGCATCATTGTCGACGTTCTGCCTCTTTTCCTATGCTTTCAGGGCAATTCCAGTCTACCCCCTGCAATCGTTTTCCTGAAATTCTGCCCCGCTTTCAAGTCCCCTTCGCAGGCTTACTTCAATATATTTTTGGAGGATAGCTGTCATTTATAACTCTGCAGGTTTGTGAATTACAGTGCCCCTGAGCTCCTTTCTTTAACTCGCTTTCTTGTGAACTGGGCACAAAACCGCAGGATTGCTTCAGGCCCTAATCTGTTTCGGGCAGGGCATGCTGAGCCTTTGGTAAATTCCTCTTCCTGGTGGGAAATGAGCGTTACATTTGCCCGTGCAGACACCTACAGCTAGTCTCTCATTGGTTCTCCCTATTCCTGTTCATCTTGCACAGAAATTGCAAGCTGTGCCAAACAGGAGGTTAAAGGCACTGACTCTCCAAGCAGGGAGACTGTTAGTAAATCATCTGGAATGGTGAACCCGAGGACCAGGATACGAAAACTGAGATGCATTTTAAATCATTTCCCCATAACACGGTGGACCATACTGTGGGTTTCACATGCATGTTTTAGCTGGAGGAAGAATCCCTTGAACCTGAAGAGTTGGGACCCATGGAATAGGTACCATACAGTATGACTTCAAAGGGTGTGCATTTG
This sequence comes from Phocoena phocoena, assembly GCF_963924675.1. NCBI lineage: Eukaryota > Metazoa > Chordata > Mammalia > Artiodactyla > Phocoenidae > Phocoena > Phocoena phocoena. The sequence continues at coordinate 75,493 of NW_027077441.1, forward strand.
CTCACCTAAACTCACCAATGCTATCAGCCTGAAGTGTCCAGCCTTATGTCTCAACCAGCTCTGGGTGTAGATGTGGTCAATCCCGGTTGCATCACATGCCCTGAGTGAATTATTTAAGAATTGCTCTCTATTTCACTGTCTTTGTGTTTTGTTTTCGAAATTTATTTTGATAATGGGATTTATCGGATTTTCACTGCTGCCTTTCGGCCGCTGTACACACACTTGATTCTCTTACGGAGACATATATATCCATGGGTTTTAAGATTCTTCCTAGTCAGGTATATTCCTAGGCGTTGAATATGTGGTGTTGGGTCCATTTCGTTGAGCAAGGAGTAGGTCTTCTCTATTACATATTGGGCTTATGGAAAGTTATCTGTGCTAATTTCAGTCTCTGGTTTTATGCAGCACCCCAAGGCACCTTTCCCCATAAGCAAGCACTAGTTGGTTTTCTAAATTTGAGACCCTTTTCTATTTTGTAATTCAGTTCATGTGTAGTCAAGTTTACATTCCGTGTATTCGTGATATCTTATGATGTTTCTTTTTCTGTGTGACGTAGTTCACGTAGATTCACCGTACCTGCATCCACTCACTATGCCGCTATGGGCCTGATGACACAGATTTCATTGCTGAGTGATATTGCATTGTACGTACGTGCCACAAGTTCTTTATCCATTTTTTGCTTTCTGGGATATTTACCTGATACTGTAGACGAGCTTCTTGTGAACACAGCCGTCTCAAATATTGGGGTGGCTGTCTGTTTTTGATTTTAATTTCCGTAAGCTATAGGACCATAAGTGGAAGTGCCATAGGCTGTGTTGCTTTGTTTCTTTCGTGTTTCAGGAAACACCATACACTTCTCCAGGGTGGCTGCTGGCAATTTACATCCTGCCAATCAGCATAACAAGGCTCCCTGTTCTCCATATCCTGTCCTACCTTTCTGGATTTTACACTTTTTTCAGATGGCCCTCTTGCCCGGGGGGCAGTGAGACTTCATTGTAGTGCAGATTTCCTTTACAGGCTTGCTTGGTTGGCCAAAAAGGGCGTATGCGTTTTTTCCTGAATATATTCAGGAAAAAACGCATACGCCCTTTTTGGCCAAGTGCATCATTGTCGACGTTCTGCCTCTTTTCCTATGCTTTCAGGGCAATTCCAGTCTACCCCCTGCAATCGTTTCCCTGAAATTCTGCCCCGCTTTCAAGTCCCCTTCGCAGGCTTACTTCAATATATTTTTGGAGGAAAGCTGTCATTTATAACTCTGCAGGTTTGTGAATTACAGTGCCCCTGAGCTCCTTTCTTCAACTCGCTTTCTTGTGAGCTGGGCACAAAACCGCAGGATTGCTTCAGGCCCTAATCTGTTTCCAGCAGGGCACACTGAGCCTTTGTTTAATTCCTCTTCCTGGTGGGCAATGAGCGTTACATTTGCCCGTGCAGACACCTACAGCTAGTCTCTCATTGGTTCTCCCTATTCCTGTTCATTTTGCACAGAAATTGCAAGCTGTGCCAAAGAGGAGGTTAAAGGCACTGACTCTCCAAGCGGGGAGAGTGTTAGTAAAGCATCTGGAATGGTGAACCCGAGGACCAGGATACGAAAACTGAGATGCATTTTAAATCATTTCCCAATCACATGGTGGACGATACTCTTGGTTTCCCATGCATGTTTTAGCTGGAGGAAGAATCCCTTGAACCTGGAGAGTTGGGACCCATGGAATGGGTACCATGCAGTATGACTTCAAAGGGTCTGCATTTGCTCACCGAAACTCACCAATGCTATCAGCCTGAAGTGTCCAGCCTTATGTCTCAACCAGCTCTGGGTGTAGATGTGTTAAATCCCGGTTGCATCACATGCCCTGAGTGAATTATTTAAGAATTGCTCTCTATTTCACTGTCTTTATGATTTTTTTTTGAAATTTATTTTGATAATGGGATTTATCGGATTTTCACTGCTGCGTTTATGCCGCTGTACACACGCTTGATTCTCTTACGGAGACATATATATCCATGGGTTTTAAGATTCTTCCTAGTCAGGTATATTCCTAGGCGTTGAATATGTGGTGTTGGGTCCATTTCGTTGAGCAAGGAGTAGGTCTTGTCTATTACATATTTGGCTTATTGAAAGTTATCTGTGCTAATTTCAGTCTCTGGTTTTATGAAGCACCCCAACGCACCTTTCCCCATAAGCAAGCACTAGTTGGTTTTCTAAATTTGAGACCCTGTTCTGTTTTGTAATTCACTTCATGTGTAGTCAAGTTTACATTCCGTGTATTAGTGATATCTTATGATGTTTCTTTTTCTGTGTGACGTAGTTCACGTAGAATCACCGTACCTGCGTCCACTCACTATGCCGCTACGGGCCTGATGACAGAGATTTCATTGCTGAGTGATATTGCATTGTACGTACGTGCCACAACTTCTTTATCCATATTTTGCTTTCTGGGATATTTACCTGTTACTGTAGACGAGCTTCTTGTGAACACAGCCGTCCCAAATATTGGGGTGGCTGTCTGTTTTTGATTTTAATTTCCGTAAGCTATAGGACCATAAGTGGAAGTGCCATAGACTGTGTTGCTTTGTTTCTTATGTGTTTCAGGAAACACCATACACTTCTCCAGGCTGGCTGCTGGCAATTTACATCCTGCCAATCAGCATAACAAGGCTCCCTGTTCTCCATATCCTGTCCTACCTTTCTGGATTTTACACTTTTTTCAGATGGCCCTCTTGCCCGGGGGGCAGTGAGACTTCATTGTAGTGCAGATTTCCTTTACAGGCTTGCTTGGTTGGCCAAAAAGGGCGTATGCGTTTTTTCCTGAATATATTCAGGAAAAAACGCATACGTCCTTTTTGGCCAAGTGCATCATTGTCGACGTTCTGCCTCTTTTCCTATGCTTTCAGGGCAATTCCAGTCTACCCCCTGCAATCGTTTTCCTGAAATTCTGCCCCGCTTTCAAGTCCCCTTCGCAGGCTTACTTCAATATATTTTTGGAGGATAGCTGTCATTTATAACTCTGCAGGTTTGTGAATTACAGTGCCCCTGAGCTCCTTTCTTCAACTCGCTTTCTTGTGAACTGGGCACAAAACCGCAGGATTGCTTCAGGCCCTAATCTGTTTCGGGCAGGGCATGCTGAGCCTTTGGTAAATTCCTCTTCCTGGTGGGAAATGAGCGTTACATTTGCCCGTGCAGACACCTACAGCTAGTCTCTCATTGGTTCTCCCTATTCCTGTTCATCTTGCACAGAAATTGCAAGCTGTGCCAAACAGGAGGTTAAAGGCACTGACTCTCCAAGCAGGGAGACTGTTAGTAAATCATCTGGAATGGTGAACCCGAGGACCAGGATACGAAAACTGAGATGCATTTTAAATCATTTCCCCATAACACGGTGGACCATACTGTGGGTTTCACATGCATGTTTTAGCTGGAGGAAGAATCCCTTGAACCTGAAGAGTTGGGACCCATGGAATAGGTACCATACAGTATGACTTCAAAGGGTGTGCATTTGCTCACCTCAACTCACCAATGCTATCAGCCTGAAGTGTCCAGCCTTATGTTTCAACCAGCTCTGGGTGTAGATGTGGTCAATCCCGGTTGCATCACATGCCCTGAGTGAATTATTTAAGAATTGCTCTCTATTTCACTGTCTTTGTGTTTTGTTTTCGAAATTTATTTTGATAATGGGATTTATCGGATTTTCACTGCTGCCTTTCGGCCGCTGTACACACCCTTGATTCTCTTACGGAGACATATATATCCATGGGTTTTAAGATTCTTCCTAGTCAGGTATATTCCTAGGCGTTGAATATGTGGTGTTGGGTCCATTTCGTTGAGCAAGGAGTAGGTCTTGTCTATTACATATTGGGATTATGGAAAGTTATCTGTGCTAATTTCAGTCTCTGGTTTTATGCAGCACCCCAAGGCACCTTTCCCCATAAGCAAGCACTAGTTGGTTTTCTAAATTTGAGACCCTTTTGTATTTTGAAATTCAGTTCATGTGTAGTCAAGTTTACATTCCGTGTATTCGTGATATCTTATGATGTTTCTTTTTCTGTGTGACGTAGTTCACGTAGAATCACCGTACCTGCATCCACTCACTATGCCGCTATGGGCCTGATGACACAGATTTCATTGCTGAGTGATATTGCATTGTACGTACGTGCCACAAGTTCTTTATCCATTTTTTGCTTTCTGGGATATTTACCTGATACTGTAGACGAGCTTCTTGTGAACACAGCCGTCTCAAATATTGGGGTAGCTGTCTGTTTTTGATTTTAATTTCCGTAAGCTATAGGACCATAAGTGGAAGTGCCATAGGCTGTGTTGCTTTGTTTCTTTCGTGTTTCAGGAAACACCATACACTTCTCCAGGGTGGCTGCTGGCAATTTACATCCTGCCAATCAGCATAACAAGGCTCCCTGTTCTCCATATCCTGTCCTACCTTTCTGGATTTTACACTTTTTTCAGATGGCCCTTTTGCCAGGGGGGCAGTGAGACTTCATTGTAGTGCAGATTTCATTTACAGGCTTGCTTGGTTGGCCAAAAAGGGCGTATGAGTTTTTTCCTGAATATATTCAGGAAAAAACGCATACGCCCTTTTTGGCCAAGTGCATCATTGTCGACGTTCTGCCTCTTTTCCTATGCTTTCAGGGAAATTCCAGTCTACCCCCTGCAATCGTTTTCCTGAAATTCTGCCCCGCTTTCAACTCCCCTTCGCAGGCTTACTTCAATATATTTTTGGAGGATAGCTGTCATTTATAACTCTGCAGGTTTGTGAATTACAGTGCCCCTGAGCTCCTTTCTTCAACTCGCTTTCTTGTGAGCTGGGCACAAAACCGCAGGATTGCTTCAGGCCCTAATCTGTTTCCGGCAGGGCACGCTGAGCCTTTGGTTAATTCCTCTTCCTGGTGGGAAATGAGCGTTACATTTGCCCGTGCAGACACCTACAGCTAGTCTCTCATTGGTTCTCCCTATTCCTGTTCATTTTGCACAGAAATTGCAAGCTGTGCGAAAGAGGAGGTTAAAGGCACTGACTCTCCAAGCGGGGAGAGTGTTAGTAAAGCATCTGGAATGGTGAACCCGAGGACCAGGATACGAAAACTGAGATGCATTTTAAATCATTTCCCAATCACATGGTGGACGATACTCTTGGTTTCCCATGCATGTTTTAGCTGGAGGAAGAATCCCTTGAACCTGGAGAGTTGGGACCCATGGAATGGGTACCATGCAGTATGACTTCAAAGGGTCTGCATTTGCTCACCGAAACTCACCAATGCTATCAGCCTGAAGTGTCCAGCCTTATGTCTCAACCAGCTCTGGGTGTAGATGTGTTAAATCCCGGTTGCATCACATGCCCTGAGTGAATTATTTAAGAATTGCTCTCTATTTCACTGTCTTTATGATTTTTTTTTGAAATTTATTTTGATAATGGGATTTATCGGATTTTCACTGCTGCGTTTATGCCGCTGTACACACGCTTGATTTTCTTACGGAGACATATATATCCATGGGTTTTAAGATTCTTCCTAGTCAGGTATATTGCTAGGCGTTGAATATGTGGTGTTGGGTCCATTTCGTTGAGCAAGGAGTAGGTCTTCTCTATTACATATTTGGCTTATGGAAAGTTATCTGTGCTAATTTCAGTCTCTGGTTTTATGAAGCACCCCAACGCACCTTTCCCCATAAGCAAGCACTAGTTGGTTTTCTAAATTTGAGACCCTGTTCTGTTTTGTAATTCAGTTCATGTGTAGTCAAGTTTACATTCCGTGTATTAGTGATATCTTATGATGTTTCTTTTTCTGTGTGACGTAGTTCACGTAGAATCACCGTACCTGCATCCACTCACTATGCCGCTCCGGGCCTGATGACACAGATTTCATTGCTGAGTGATATTGCATTGTACGTACGTGCCACAACTTCTTTATCCATATTTTGCTTTCTGGGATATTTACCTGTTACTGTAGACGAGCTTCTTGTGAACACAGCCGTCCCAAATATTGGGGTGGCTGTCTGTTTTTGATTTTAATTTCCGTAAGCTATAGGACCATAAGTGGAAGTGCCATAGACTGTGTTGCTTTGTTTCTTATGTGTTTCAGGAAACACCATACACTTCTCCAGGCTGGCTGCTGGCAATTTACATCCTGCCAATCAGCATAACAAGGCTCCCTGTTCTCCATATCCTGTCCTACCTTTCTGGATTTTACACTTTTTTCAGATGGCCCTCTTGCCCGGGGGGCAGTGAGACTTCATTGTAGTGCAGATTTCCTTTACAGGCTTGCTTGGTTGGCCAAAAAGGGCGTATGCGTTTTTTCCTGAATATATTCAGGAAAAAACGCATACGCCCTTTTTGGCCAAGTGCATCATTGTCGACGTTCTGCCTCTTTTCCTATGCTTTCAGGGCAATTCCAGTCTACCCCCTGCAATCGTTTTCCTGAAATTCTGCCCCGCTTTCAAGTCCCCTTCGCAGGCTTACTTCAATATATTTTTGGAGGAAAGCTGTCATTTATAACTCTGCAGGTTTGTGAATTACAGTGCCCCTGAGCTCCTTTCTTCAACTCGCTTTCTTGTGAACTGGGCACAAAACCGCAGGATTGCTTCAGGCCCTTATCTGTTTCGGGCAGGGCACGCTGAGCCTTTGGTAAATTCCTCTTCCTGGTGGGAAATGAGCGTTACATTTGCCCGTGCAGACACCTACAGCTAGTCTCTCATTGGTTCTCCCTATTCCTGTTCATCTTGCACAGAAATTGCAAGCTGTGCCAAACAGGAGGTTAAAGGCACTGACTCTCCAAGCCGGGAGACTGTTAGTAAATCATCTGGAATGGTGAACCCGAGGACCAGGATACGAAAACTGAGATGCATTTTAAATCATTTCCCCATAACACGGTGGACCATACTGTGGGTTTCACATGCATGTTTTAGCTGGAGGAAGAATCCCTTGAACCTGAAGAGTTGGGACCCATGGAATAGGTACCATACAGTATGAATTCAAAGGGTGTGCATTTGCTCACCTAAACTCACCAATGCTATCAGCCTGAAGTGTCCAGCCTTATGTCTCAACCAGCTCTGGGTGTAGATGTGGTGAATCCCGGTTGCATCACATGCCCTGAGTGAATTATTTAAGAATTGCTCTCTATTTCACTGTCTTTGTGTTTTGTTTTCGAAATTTATTTTGATAATGGGATTTATCGGATTTTCACTGCTGCCTTTCGGTCGCTGTACACACCCTTGATTCTCTTACGGAGACATATATATCCATGGGTTTTAAGATTCTTCCTAGTCAGGTATATTCCTAGGCGTTGAATATGTGGTGTTGGGTCCATTTCGTTGAGCAAGGAGTAGGTCTTGTCTATTACATATTGGGCTTATGGAAAGTTATCTGTGCTAATTTCAGTCTCTGGTTTTATGCAGCACCCCAAGGCACCTTTCCCCATAAGCAAGCACTAGTTGGTTTTCTAAATTTGAGACCCTTTTCTATTTTGTAATTCAGTTCATGTGTAGTCAAGTTTACATTCCGTGTATTCGTGATATCTTATGATGTTTCTTTTTCTGTGTGACGTAGTTCACGTAGAATCACCGTACCTGCATCCACTCACTATGCCGCTATGGGCCTGATGACACAGATTTCATTGCTGAGTGATATTGCATTGTACGTACGTGCCACAAGTTCTTTATCCATTTTTTGCTTTCTGGGATATTTACCTGATACTGTAGACGAGCTTCTTGTGAACACAGCCGTCTCAAATATTGGGGTGGCTGTCTGTTTTTGATTTTAATTTCCGTAAGCTATAGGACCATAAGTGGAAGTGCCATAGGCTGTGTTGCTTTGTTTCTTTCGTGTTTCAGGAAACACCATACACTTCTCCAGGGTGGCTGCTGGCAATTTACATCCTGCCAATCAGCATAACAAGGCTCCCTGTTCTCCATATCCTGTCCTACCTTTCTGGATTTTACACTTTTTTCAGATGGCCCTTTTGCCAGGGGGGCAGTGAGACTTCATTGTAGTGCAGATTTCATTTACAGGCTTGCTTGGTTGGCCAAAAAGGGCGTATGCGTTTTTTCCTGAATATATTCAGGAAAAAACGCATACGCCCTTTTTGGCCAAGTGCATCATTGTCGACGTTCTGCCTCTTTTCCTATGCTTTCAGGGCAATTCCAGTCTACCCCCTGCAATCGTTTTCCTGAAATTCTGCCCCGCTTTCAAGTCCCCTTCGCAGGCTTACTTCAATATATTTTTGGAGGATAGCTGTCATTTATAACTCTGCAGGTTTGTGAATTACAGTGCCCCTGAGCTCCTTTCTTCAACTCGCTTTCTTGTGAGCTGGGCACAAAACCGCAGGATTGCTTCAGGCCCTAATCTGTTTCCGGCAGGGCACGCTGAGACTTTGGTTAATTCCTCTTCCTGGTGGGAAATGAGCGTTACATTTGCCCGTGCAGACACCTACAGCTAGTCTCTCATTGGTTCTCCCTATTCCTGTTCATTTTGCACAGAAATTGCAAGCTGTGCCAAAGAGGAGGTTAAAGGCACTGACTCTCCAAGCGGGGAGAGTGTTAGTAAAGCATCTGGAATGGTGAACCCGAGGACCAGGATACGAAAACTGAGATGCATTTTAAATCATTTCCCAATCACATGGTGGACGATACTCTTGGTTTCCCATGCATGTTTTAGCTGGAGGAAGAATCCCTTGAACCTGGAGAGTTGGGACCCATGGAATGGGTACCATGCAGTATGACTTCAAAGGGTCTGCATTTGCTCACCGAAACTCACCAATGCTATCAGCCTGAAGTGTCCAGCCTTATGTCTCAACCAGCTCTGGGTGTAGATGTGTTAAATCCCGGTTGCATCACATGCCCTGAGTGAATTATTTAAGAATTGCTCTCTATTTCACTGTCTTTATGATTTTTTTTTGAAATTTATTTTGATAATGGGATTTATCGGATTTTCACTGCTGCGTTTATGCCGCTGTACACACGCTTGATTCTCTTACGGAGACATATATATCCATGGGTTTTAAGATTCTTCCTAGTCAGGTATATTCCTAGGCGTTGAATATGTGGTGTTGGGTCCATTTCGTTGAGCAAGGAGTAGGTCTTGTCTATTACATATTTGGCTTATGGAAAGTTATCTGTGCTAATTTCAGTCTCTGGTTTTATTAAGCACCCCAACGCACCTTTCCCCATAAGCAAGCACTAGTTGGTTTTCTAAATTTGAGACCCTGTTCTGTTTTGTAATTCAGTTCATGTGTAGTCAAGTTTACATTCCGTGTATTAGTGATATCTTATGATGTTTCTTTTTCTGTGTGACGTAGTTCACGTAGAATCACCGTACCTGCATCCACTCACGATGCCGCTACGGGCCTGATGACACAGATTTCATTGCTGAGTGATATTGCATTGTACGTACGTGCCACAACTTCTTTATCCATATTTTGCTTTCTGGGATATTTACCTGTTACTGTAGACGAGCTTCTTGTGAACACAGCCGTCCCAAATATTGGGGTGGCTGTCTGTTTTTGATTTTAATTTCCGTAAGCTATAGGACCATAAGTGGAAGTGCCATAGGCTGTGTTGCTTTGTTTCTTTCGTGTTTCAGGAAACACCATACACTTCTCCAGGGTGGCTGCTGGCAATTTACATCCTGCCAATCAGCATAACAAGGCTCCCTGTTCTCCATATCCTGTCCTACCTTTCTGGATTTTACACTTTTTTCAGATGGCCCTTTTGCCAGGGGGGCAGTGAGACTTCATTGTAGTGCAGATTTCCTTTACAGGCTTGCTTGGTTGGCCAAAAAGGGCGTATGCGTTTTTTCCTGAATATATTCAGGAAAAAACGCATACGCCCTTTTTGGCCAAGTGCATCATTGTCGACGTTCTGCCTCTTTTCCTATGCTTTCAGGGCAATTCCAGTCTACCCCCTGCAATCGTTTTCCTGAAATTCTGCCCCGCTTTCAAGTCCCCTTCGCAGGCTTACTTCAATATATTTTTGGAGGAAAGCTGTCATTTATAACTCTGCAGGTTTGTGAATTACAGTGCCCCTGAGCTCCTCTCTTCAACTCGCTTTCTTGTGAGCTGGGCACAAAACCGCAGGATTGCTTCAGGCCCTAGTCTGTTTCCAGCAGGGCACATTGAGCCTTTGTTTAATTCCTCTTCCTGGTGGGCAATGAGCGTTACATTTGCCCGTGCAGACACCTACAGCTAGTCTCTCATTGGTTCTCCCTATTCCTGTTCATTTTGCACAGAAATTGCAAGCTGTCCCAAAGAGGAGGTTAAAGGCACTGACTCTCCAAGCGGGGAGAGTGTTAGTAAAGCATCTGGAATGGTGAACCCGAGGACCAGGATACGAAAACTGAGATGCATTTTAAATCATTTCCCAATCACATGGTGGACGATACTCTTGGTTTCCCATGCATGTTTTAGCTGGAGGAAGAATCCCTTGAACCTGGAGAGTTGGGACCCATGGAATGGGTACCATGCAGTATGACTTCAAAGGGTCTGCATTTGCTCACCGAAACTCACCAATGCTATCAGCCTGAAGTGTCCAGCCTTATGTCTCAACCAGCTCTGGGTGTAGATGTGTTAAATCCCGGTTGCATCACATGCCCTGAGTGAATTATTTAAGAATTGCTCTCTATTTCACTGTCTTTATGATTTTTTTTTGAAATTTATTTTGATAATGGGATTTATCGGATTTTCACTGCTGCGTTTATGCCGCTGTACACACGCTTGATTCTCTTACGGAGACATATATATCCATGGGTTTTAAGATTCTTCCTAGTCAGGTATATTCCTAGGCATTGAATATGTGGTGTTGGGTCCATTTCGTTGAGCAAGGAGTAGGTCTTGTCTATTACATATTTGGCTTATGGAAAGTTATCTGTGCTAATTTCAGTCTCTGGTTTTATGAAGCACCCCAACGCACCTTTCCCCATAAGCAAGCACTAGTTGGTTTTCTAAATTTGAGACCCTGTTCTGTTTTGTAATTCAGTTCATGTGTAGTCAAGTTTACATTCCGTGTATTAGTGATATCTTATGATGTTTCTTTTTCTGTGTGACGTAGTTCACGTAGAATCACCGTACCTGCATCCACTCACTATGCCGCTACGGGCCTGATGACACAGATTTCATTGCTGAGTGATATTGCATTGTACGTACGTGCCACAACTTCTTTATCCATATTTTGCTTTCTGGGATATTTACCTGTTACTGTAGACGTGCTTCTTGTGAACACAGCCGTCCCAAATATTGGGGTGGCTGTCTGTTTTTGATTTTAATTTCCGTAAGCTATAGGACCATAAGTGGAAGTGCCATAGACTGTGTTGCTTTGTTTCTTATGTGTTTCAGGAAACACCATACACTTCTCCAGGCTGGCTGCTGGCAATTTACATCCTGCCAATCAGCATAACAAGGTTCCCTGTTCTCCATATCCTGTCCTACCTTTCTGGATTTTACACTTTTTTCAGATGGCCCTCTTGCCCGGGGGGCAGTGAGACTTCATTGTAGTGCAGATTTCCTTTACAGGCTTGCTTGGTTGGCCAAAAAGGGCGTATGCGTTTTTTCCTGAATATATTCAGGAAAAAACGCATACGCCCTTTTTGGCCAAGTGCATCATTGTCGACGTTCTGCCTCTTTTCCTATGCTTTCAGGGCAATTCCAGTCTACCCCCTGCAATCGTTTTCCTGAAATTCTGCCCCGCTTTCAACTCCCCTTCGCAGGCTTACTTCAATATATTTTTGGAGGATAGCTGTCATTTATAACTCTGCAGGTTTGTGAATTACAGTGCCCCTGAGCTCCTTTCTTCAACTCGCTTTCTTGTGAACTGGGCACAAAACCGCAGGATTGCTTCAGGCCCTAATCTGTTTCGGGCAGGGCATGCTTAGCCTTTGGTAAATTCCTCTTCCTGGTGGGAAATGAGCGTTACATTTGCCCGTGCAGACACCTACAGCTAGTCTCTCATTGGTTCTCCCTATTCCTGTTCATCTTGCACAGAAATTGCAAGCTGTGCCAAACAGGAGGTTAAAGGCACTGACTCTCCAAGCAGGGAGACTGTTAGTAAATCATCTGGAATGGTGAACCCGAGGACCAGGATACGAAAACTGAGATGCATTTTAAATCATTTCCCCATAACACGGTGGACCATACTGTGGGTTTCACATGCATGTTTTAGCTGGAGGAAGAATCCCTTGAACCTGAAGAGTTGGGACCCATGGAATAGGTACCATACAGTATGACTTCAAAGGGTGTGCATTTGCTCACCTAAACTCACCAATGCCATCAGCCTGAAGTGTCCAGCCTTATGTCTCAACCAGCTCTGGGTGTAGATGTGGTCAATCCCGGTTGCATCACATGCCCTGAGTGAATTATTTAAGAATTGCTCTCTATTTCACTGTCTTTGTGTTTTGTTTTCGAAATTTATTTTGATAATGGGATTTATCGGATTTTCACTGCTGCCTTTCGGCCGCTGTACACACCCTTGATTCTCTTACGGAGACATATATATCCATGGGTTTTAAGATTCTTCCTAGTCAGGTATATTCCTAGGCGTTGAATATGTGGTGTTGGGTCCATTTCGTTGAGCAAGGAGTAGGTCTTGTCTATTACATATTGGGCTTATGGAAAGTTATCTGTGCTAATTTCAGTCTCTGGTTTTATGCAGCACCCCAAGGCACCTTTCCCCATAAGCAAGCACTAGTTGGTTTTCTAAATTTGAGACCCTTTTCTATTTTGTAATTCAGTTCATGTGTAGTCAAGTTTACATTCCGTGTATTCGTGATATCTTATGATGTTTCTTTTTCTGTGTGACGTAGTTCACGTAGAATCACCGTACCTGCATCCACTCACTATGCCGCTATGGGCCTGATGACACAGATTTCATTGCTGAGTGATATTGCATTGTACGTACGTGCCACAAGTTCTTTATCCATTTTTTGCTTTCTGGGATATTTACCTGATACTGTAGACGAGATTCTTGTGAACACAGCCGTCTCAAATATTGGGGTGGCTGTCTGTTTTTGATTTTAATTTCCGTAAGCTATAGGACCATAAGTGGAAGTGCCATAGGCTGTGTTGCTTTGTTTCTTTCGTGTTTCAGGAAACACCATACACTTCTCCAGGGTGGCTGCTGGCAATTTACATCCTGCCAATCAGCATAACAAGGCTCCCTGTTCTCCATATCCTGTCCTACCTTTCTGGATTTTACACTTTTTTCAGATGGCCCTTTTGCCAGGGGGGCAGTGAGACTTCATTGTAGTGCAGATTTCATTTACAGGCTTGCTTGGTTGGCCAAAAAGGGCGTATGCGTTTTTTCCTGAATATATTCAGGAAAAAACGCATACGCCCTTTTTGGCCAAGTGCATCATTGTCGACGTTCTGCCTCTTTTCCTATGCTTTCAGGGCAATTCCAGTCTACCCCCTGCAATCGTTTTCCTGAAATTCTGCCCCGCTTTCAACTCCCCTTCGCAGGCTTACTTCAATATATTTTTGGAGGATAGCTGTCATTTATAACTCTGCAGGTTTGTGAATTACAGTGCCCCTGAGCTCCTTTCTTCAACTCGCTTTCTTGTGAGCGGGGCACAAAACCACAGGATTGCTTCAGGCCCTAATCTGTTTCGGGCAGGGCATGCTGAGCCTTTGGTTAATTCCTCTTCCTCGTGGGAAATGAGCGTTACATTTGCCCGTGCAGACACCTACAGCTAGTCTCTCATTGGTTCTCCCTATTCCTGTTCATTTTGCACAGAAATTGCAAGCTGTGCCAAAGAGGAGGTTAAAGGCACTGACTCTCCAAGCGGGGAGAGTGTTAGTAAAGCATCTGGAATGGTGAACCCGAGGACCAGGATACGAAAACTGAGATGCATTTTAAATCATTTCCCAATCACATGGTGGACGATACTCTTGGTTTCCCATGCATGTTTTAGCTGGAGGAAGAATCCCTTGAACCTGGAGAGTTGGGACCCATGGAATGGGTACCATGCAGTATGACTTCAAAGGGTCTGCATTTGCTCACCAAAACTCACCAATGCTATCAGCCTGAAGTGTCCAGCCTTATGTCTCAACCAGCTCTGGGTGTAGATGTGTTAAATCCCGGTTGCATCACATGCCCTGAGTGAATTATTTAAGAATTGCTCTCTATTTCACTGTCTTTATGATTTTTTTTTGAAATTTATTTTGATAATGGGATTTATCGGATTTTCACTGCTGCGTTTATGCCGCTGTACACACGCTTGATTCTCTTACGGAGACATATATATCCATGGGTTTTAAGATTCTTCCTAGTCAGGTATATTCCTAGGCGTTGAATATGTGGTGTTGGGTCCATTTCGTTGAGCAAGGAGTAGGTCTTGTCTATTACATATTTGGCTTATGGAAAGTTATCTGTGCTAATTTCAGTCTCTGGTTTTATGAAGCACCCCAACGCACCTTTCCCCATAAGCAAGCACTAGTTGGTTTTCTAAATTTGAGACCCTGTTCTGTTTTGTAATTCAGTTCATGTGTAGTCAAGTTTACATTCTGTGTATTAGTGATATCTTATGATGTTTCTTTTTCTGTGTGACGTAGTTCACGTAGAATCACCGTACCTGCATCCACTCACTATGCCGCTACGGGCCTGATGACACAGATTTCATTGCTGAGTGATATTGCATTGTACGTACGTGCCACAACTTCTTTATCCATATTTTGCTTTCTGGGATATTTACCTGTTACTGTAGACGAGCTTCTTGTGAACACAGCCGTCCCAAATATTGGGGTGGCTGTCTGTTTTTGATTTTAATTTCCGTAAGCTATAGGACCATAAGTGGAAGTGCCATAGACTGTGTTGCTTTGTTTCTTATGTGTTTCAGGAAACACCATACACTTCTCCAGGCTGGCTGCTGGCAATTTACATCCTGCCAATCAGCATAACAAGGCTCCCTGTTCTCCATATCCTGTCCTACCTTTCTGGATTTTACACTTTTTTCAGATGGCCCTCTTGCCAGGGGGGCAGTGAGACTTCATTGTAGTGCAGATTTCCTTTACAGGCTTGCTTGGTTGGCCAAAAAGGGCGTATGCATTTTTTCCTGAATATATTCAGGAAAAAACGCATACGCCCTTTTTGGCCAAGTGCATCATTGTCGACGTTCTGCCTCTTTTCCTATGCTTTCAGGGCAATTCCAGTCTACCCCCTGCAATCGTTTTCCTGAAATTCTGCCCCGCTTTCAAGTCCCCTTCGCAGGCTTACTTCAATATATTTTTGGAGGATAGCTGTCATTTATAACTCTGCAGGTTTGTGAATTACAGTGCCCCTGAGCTCCTTTCTTCAACTCGCTTTCTTGTGAACTGGGCACAAAACCGCAGGATTGCTTCAGGCCCTAATCTGTTTCGGGCAGGGCATGCTGAGCCTTTGGTAAATTCCTCTTCCTGGTGGGAAATGAGCGTTACATTTGCCCGTGCAGACACCTACAGCTAGTCTCTCATTGGTTCTCCCTATTCCTGTTCATCTTGCACAGAAATTGCAAGCTGTGCCAAACAGGAGGTTAAAGGCACTGACTCTCCAAGCAGGGAGACTGTTAGTAAATCATCTGGAATGGTGAACCCGAGGACCAGGATACGAAAACTGAGATGCATTTTAAATCATTTCCCCATAACACGGTGGACCATACTGTGGGTTTCACATGCATGTTTTAGCTGGAGGAAGAATCCCTTGAACCTGAAGAGTTGGGACCCATGGAATAGGTACCATACAGTATGACTTCAAAGGGTGTGCATTTGCTCACCTAAACTCACCAATGCTATCAGCCTGAAGTGTCCAGCCTTATGTCTCAACCAGCTCTGGGTGTAGATGTGGTCAATCCCGGTTGCATCACATGCCCTGAGTGAATTATTTAAGAATTGCTCTCTATTTCACTGTCTTTGTGTTTTGTTTTCGAAATTTATTTTGATAATGGGATTTATCGGATTTTCACTGCTGCCTTTCGGCCGCTGTACACACCCTTGATTCTCTTACGGAGACATATATATCCATGGGTTTTAAGATTCTTCCTAGTCAGGTATATTCCTAGGCGTTGAATATGTGGTGTTGGGTCCATTTCGTTGAGCAAGGAGTAGGTCTTGTCTATTACATATTGGGCTTATGGAAAGTTATCTGTGCTAATTTCAGTCTCTGGTTTTATGCAGCACCCCAAGGCACCTTTCCCCATAAGCAAGCACTAGTTGGTTTTCTAAATTTGAGACCCTTTTCTATTTTGTAATTCAGTTCATGTGTAGTCAAGTTTACATTCCGTGTATTCGTGATATCTTATGATGTTTCTTTTTCTGTGTGACGTAGTTCACGTAGAATCACCGTACCTGCATCCACTCACTATGCCGCTATGGGCCTGATGACACAGATTTCATTGCTGAGTGATATTGCATTGTACGTACGTGCCACAAGTTCTTTATCCATTTTTTGCTTTCTGGGATATTTACCTGATACTGTAGACGAGCTTCTTGTGAACACAGCCGTCTCAAATATTGGGGTGGCTGTCTGTTTTTGATTTTAATTTCCGTAAGCTATAGGACCATAAGTGGAAGTGCCATAGGCTGTGTTGCTTTGTTTCTTTCGTGTTTCAGGAAACACCATACACTTCTCCAGGGTGGCTGCTGGCAATTTACATCCTGCCAATCAGCATAACAAGGCTCCCTGTTCTCCATATCCTGTCCTACCTTTCTGGATTTTACACTTTTTTCAGATGGCCCTTTTGCCAGGGGGGCAGTGAGACTACATTGTAGTGCAGATTTCATTTACAGGCTTGCTTGGTTGGCCAAAAAGGGCGTATGCGTTTTTTCCTGAATATATTCAGGAAAAAACGCATACGCCCTTTTTGGCCAAGTGCATCATTGTCGACGTTCTGCCTCTTTTCCTATGCTTTCAGGGCAATTCCAGTCTACCCCCTGCAATCGTTTTCCTGAAATTCTGCCCCGCTTTCAAGTCCCCTTCGCAGGCTTACTTCAATATATTTTTGGAGGAAAGCTGTCATTTATAACTCTGCAGGTTTGTGAATTACAGTGCCCCTGAGCTCCTTTCTTCAACTCGCTTTCTTGTGAGCTGGGCACAAAACCGCAGGATTGCTTCAGGCCCTAATCTGTTTCCAGCAGGGCACACTGAGCCTTTGTTTAATTCCTCTTCCTGGTGAGCAATGAGCGTTACATTTGCCCGTGCAGACACCTACAGCTAGTCTCTCATTGGTTCTCCCTATTCCTGTTCATTTTGCACAGAAATTGCAAGCTGTGCCAAAGAGGAGGTTAAAGGCACTGACTCTCCAAGCGGGGAGAGTGTTAGTAAAGCATCTGGAATGGTGAACCCGAGGACCAGGATACGAAAACTGAGATGCATTTTAAATCATTTCCCAATCACATGGTGGACGATACTCTTGGTTTCCCATGCATGTTTTAGCTGGAGGAAGAATCCCTTGAACCTGGAGAGTTGGGACCCATGGAATGGGTACCATGCAGTATTACTTCAAAGGGTCTGCATTTGCTCACCGAAACTCACCAATGCTATCAGCCTGAAGTGTCCAGCCTTATGTCTCAACCAGCTCTGGGTGTAGATGTGTTAAATCCCGGTTGCATCACATGCGCTGAGTGAATTATTTAAGAATTGCTCTCTATTTCACTGTCTTTATGATTTTTTTTTGAAATTTATTTTGATAATGGGATTTATCGGATTTTCACTGCTGCGTTTATGCCGCTGTACACACGCTTGATTCTCTTACGGAGACATATATATCCATGGGTTTTAAGATTCTTCCTAGTCAGGTATATTCCTAAGCGTTGAATATGTGGTGTTGGGTCCATTTCGTTGAGCAAGGAGTAGGTCTTGTCTATTACATATTTGGCTTATGGAAAGTTATCTGTGCTAATTTCAGTCTTTGGTTTTATGAAGCACCCCAACGCACCTTTCCCCATAAGCAAGCACTAGTTGGTTTTCTAAATTTGAGACCCTGTTCTGTTTTGTAATTCAGTTCATGTGTAGTCAAGTTTACATTCCGTGTATTAGTGATATCTTATGATGTTTCTTTTTCTGTGTGACGTAGTTCACGTAGAATCACCGTACCTGCATCCACTCATTATGCCGCTACGGGCCTGATGACACAGATTTCATTGCTGAGTGATATTGCATTGTACGTACGTGCCACAATTTCTTTATCCATATTTTGCTTTCTGGGATATTTACCTGTTACTGTAGATGAGCTTCTTGTGAACACAGCCGTCCCAAATATTGGGGTGGCTGTCTGTTTTTGATTTTAATTTCCGTAATCTATAGGACCATAAGTGGAAGTGCCATAGACTGTGTTGCTTTGTTTCTTATGTGTTTCAGAAAACACCATACACTTCTCCAGGCTGGCTGCTGGCAATTTACATCCTGCCAATCAGCATAACAAGGCTCCCTGTTCTCCATATCCTGTCCTACCTTTCTGGATTTTACACTTTTTTCAGATGGCCCTCTTGCCCGGGGGGCAGTGAGACTTCATTGTAGTGCAGATTTCCTTTAGAGGCTTGCTTGGTTGGCCAAAAAGGGCGTATGCGTTTTTTCCTGAATATATTCAGGAAAAAACGCATACGCCCTTTTTGGCCAAGTGCATCATTGTCGACGTTCTGCCTCTTTTCCTATGCTTTCAGGGCAATTCCAGTCTACCCCCTGCAATCGTTTTCCTGAAATTCTGCCCCGCTTTCAACTCCTCTTCGCAGGCTTACTTCAATATATTTTTGGAGGATAGCTGTCATTTATAACTCTGCAGGTTTGTGAATTACAGTGCCCCTGAGCTCCTTTCTTCAACTCGCTTTCTTGTGAACTGGGCACAAAACCGCAGGATTGCTTCAGGCCCTAATCTGTTTCAGGCAGGGCATGCTGAGCCTTTGGTAAATTCCTCTTCCTGGTGGGAAATGAGCGTTACATTTGCCCGTGCAGACACCTACAGCTAGTCTCTCATTGGTTCTCCCTATTCCTGTTCATCTTGCACAGAAATTGCAAGCTGTGCCAAACAGGAGGTTAAAGGCACTGACTCTCCAAGCAGGGAGACTGTTAGTAAATCATCTGGAATGGTGAACCCGAGGACCAGGATACGAAAACTGAGATGCATTTTAAATCATTTCCCCATAACACGGTGGACCATACTGTGGGTTTCACATGCATGTTTTAGCTGGAGGAAGAATCCCTTGAACCTGAAGAGTTGGGACCCATGGAATAGGTACCATACAGTATGACTTCAAAGGGTGTGCATTTGCTCACCTCAACTCACCAATGCTATCAGCCTGAAGTGTCCAGCCTTATGTCTCAACCAGCTCTGGGTGTAGATGTGGTCAATCCCGGTTGCATCACATGCCCTGAGTGAATTATTTAAGAATTGCTCTCTATTTCACTGTCTTTGTGTTTTGTTTTCGAAATTTATTTTGATAATGGGATTTATCGGATTTTCACTGCTGCCTTTCGGCCGCTGTACACACCCTTGATTCTCTTACGGAGACATATATATCCATGGGTTTTAAGATTCTTCCTAGTCAGGTATATTCCTAGGCGTTGAATATGTGGTGTTGGGTCCATTTCGTTGAGCAAGGAGTAGGTCTTGTCTATTACATATTTGGCTTATGGAAAGTTATCTGTGCTAATTTCAGTCTCTGGTTTTATGAAGCACCCCAACGCACCTTTCCCCATAAGCAAGCACTAGTTGGTTTTCTAAATTTGAGACCCTGTTCTGTTTTGTAATTCAGTTCATGTGTAGTCAAGTTTACATTCCGTGTATTAGTGATATCTTATGATGTTTCTTTTTCTGTGTGACGTAGTTCACGTAGAATCACCGTACCTGCATCCACTCACTATGCCGCTACGGGCCTGATGACACAGATTTCATTGCTGAGTGATATTGCATTGTACGTACGTGCCACAACTTCTTTATCCATATTTTGCTTTCTGGGATATTTACCTGTTACTGTAGACGAGCTTCTTGTGAACACAGCCGTCCCAAATATTGGGGTGGCTGTCTGTTTTTGATTTTAATTTCCGTAAGCTATAGGACCATAAGTGGAAGTGCCATAGACTGTGTTGCTTTGTTTCTTATGTGTTTCAGGAAACACCATACACTTCTCCAGGCTGGCTGCTGGCAATTTACATCCTGCCAATCAGCATAACAAGGCTCCCTGTTCTCCATATCCTGTCCTACCTTTCTGGATTTTACACTTTTTTCAGATGGCCCTCTTGCCCGGGGGGCAGTGAGACTTCATTGTAGTGCAGATTTCCTTTACAGGCTTGCTTGGTTGGCCAAAAAGGGCGTATGCGTTTTTTCCTGAATATATTCAGGAAAAAACGCATACGCCCTTTTTGGCCAAGTGCATCATTGTCGACGTTCTGCCTCTTTTCCTATGCTTTCAGGGCAATTCCAGTCTACCCCCTGCAATCGTTTTCCTGAAATTCTGCCCCGCTTTCAAGTCCCCTTCGCAGGCTTACTTCAATATATTTTTGGAGGATAGCTGTCATTTATAACTCTGCAGGTTTGTGAATTACAGTGCCCCTGAGCTCCTTTCTGCAACTCGCTTTCTTGTGAACTGGGCACAAAACCGCAGGATTGCTTCAGGCCCTAATCTGTTTCGGGCAGGGCATGCTGAGCCTTTGGTAAATTCCTCTTCCTGGTGGGAAATGAGCGTTACATTTGCCCGTGCAGACACCTACAGCTAGTCTCTCATTGGTTCTCCCTATTCCTGTTCATCTTGCACAGAAATTGCAAGCTGTGCCAAACAGGAGGTTAAAGGCACTGACTCTCCAAGCAGGGAGACTGTTAGTAAATCATCTGGAATGGTGAACCCGAGGACCAGGATACGAAAACTGAGATGCATTTTAAATCATTTCCCCATAACACGGTGGACCATACTGTGGGTTTCACATGCATGTTTTAGCTGGAGGAAGAATCCCTTGAACCTGAAGAGTTGGGACCCATGGAATAGGTACCATACAGTATGACTTCAAAGGGTGTGCATTTGCTCACCTCAACTCACCAATGCTATCAGCCTGAAGTGTCCAGCCTTATGTCTCAACCAGCTCTGGGTGTAGATGTGGTCAATCCCGGTTGCATCACATGCCCTGAGTGAATTATTTAAGAATTGCTGTCTATTTCACTGTCTTTGTGTTTTGTTTTCGAAATTTATTTTGATAATGGGATTTATCGGATTTTCACTGCTGCCTTTCGGCCGCTGTACACACCCTTGATTCTCTTACGGAGACATATATATCCATGGGTTTTAAGATTCTTCCTAGTCAGGTATATTCCTAGGCGTTGAATATGTGGTGTTGGGTCCATTTCGTTGAGCAAGGAGTAGGTCTTGTCTATTACATATTGGGCTTATGGAAAGTTATCTGTGCTAATTTCAGTCTCTGGTTTTATGCAGCACCCCAAGGCACCTTTCCCCATAAGCAAGCACTAGTTGGTTTCCTAAATTTGAGACCCTTTTCTATTTTGTAATTCAGTTCATGTGTAGTCAAGTTTACATTCCGTGTATTCGTGATATCTTATGATGTTTCTTTTTCTGTGTGACGTAGTTCACGTAGAATCACCGTACCTGCATCCACTCACTATGCCGCTATGGGCCTGATGACACAGATTTCATTGCTGAGTGATATTGCATTGTACGTACGTGCCACAAGTTCTTTATCCATTTTTTGCTTTCTGGGATATTTACCTGATACTGTAGACGAGCTTCTTGTGAACACAGCCGTCTCAAATATTGGGGTGGCTGTCTGTTTTTGATTTTAATTTCCGTAAGCTATAGGACCATAAGTGGAAGTGCCATAGGCTGTGTTGCTTTGTTTCTTTCGTGTTTCAGGAAACACCATACACTACTCCAGGGTGGCTGCTGGCAATTTACATCCTGCCAATCAGCATAACAAGGCTCCCTGTTCTCCATATCCTGTCCTACCTTTCTGGATTTTACACTTTTTTCAGATGGCCCTTTTGCCAGGGGGGCAGTGAGACTTCATTGTAGTGAAGATTTCATTTACAGGCTTGCTTGGTTGGCCAAAAAGGGCGTATGCGTTTTTTCCTGAATATATTCAGGAAAAAACGCATACGCCCTTTTTGGCCAAGTGCATCATTGTCGACGTTCTGCCTCTTTTCCTATGCTTTCAGGGCAATTCCAATCTACCCCCTGCAATCGTTTTCCTGAAATTCTGCCCCGCTTTCAACTCCCCTTCGCAGGCTTACTTCAATATATTTTTGGAGGATAGCTGTCATTTATAACTCTGCAGGTTTGTGAATTACAGTGCCCCTGAGCTCCTTTCTTCAACTCGCTTTCTTGTGAGCTGGGCACAAAACCGCAGGATTGCTTCAGGCCCTAATCTGTTTCCGGCAGGGCACGCTGAGCCTTTGGTTAATTCCTCTTCCTGGTGGGAAATGAGCGTTACATTTGCCCGTGCAGACACCTACAGCTAGTCTCTCATTGGTTCTCCCTATTCCTGTTCATTTTGCACAGAAATTGCAAGCTGTGCCAAAGAGGAGGTTAAAGGCACTGACTCTCCAAGCGGGGAGAGTGTTAGTAAAGCATCTGGAATGGTGAACCCGAGGACCAGGATACGAAAACTGAGATGCATTTTAAATCATTTCCCAATCACATGGCGGACGATACTCTGGGTTCCCATGCATGTTTTAGCTGGAGGAAGAATCCCTTGAACCTGGAGAGTTGGGACCCATGGAATGGGTACCATGCAGTATGACTTCAAAGGGTCTGCATTTGCTCACCGAAACTCACCAATGCTATCAGCCTGAAATGTCCAGCCTTATGTCTCAACCAGCTCTCGGTGTAGATATGTTAAATCCCGGTTGCATCACATGCCCTGAGTGAATTATTTAAGAATTGCTCTCTATTTCACTGTCTTTATGATTTTTTTTTGAAATTTATTTTGATAATGGGATTTATCAGATTTTCACTGCTGCGTTTATGCCGCTGTACACACGCTTGATTCTCTTACGGAGACATATATATCCATGGGTTTTAAGATTCTTCCTAGTCAGGTATATTCCTAGGCGTTGAATATGTGGTGTTGGGTCCATTTCGTTGAGCAAGGAGTAGGTCTTGTCTATTACATATTTGGCTTATGGAAAGTTATCTGTGCTAATTTCAGTCTCTGGTTTTATGAAGCACCCCAACGCACCTTTCCCCATAAGCAAGCACTAGTTGGTTTTCTAAATTTGAGACCCTCTACTGTTTTGTAATTCAGTTCATGTGTAGTCAAGTTTACATTCCGTGTATTAGTGATATCTTATGATGTTTCTTTTTCTGTGTGACGTAGTTCACGTAGAATCACCGTACCTGCATCCACTCACTATGCCGCTATGGGCCTGATGACACAGATTTCATTGCTGAGTGATATTGCATTGTACGTACGTGCCACAACTTCTTTATCCATATTTTGCTTTCTGGGATATTTACCTGTTACTGTAGACGAGCTTCTTGTGAACACAGCCGTCCCAAATATTGGGGTGGCTGTCTGTTTTTGATTTTAATTTCCGTAAGCTATAGGACCATAAGTGGAAGTGCCATAGACTGTGTTGCTTTGTTTCTTATGTGTTTCAGGAAACACCATACACTTCTCCAGGCTGGCTGCTGGCAATTTACATCCTGCCAATCAGCATAACAAGGCTCCCTGTTCTCCATATCCTGTCCTACCTTTCTGGATTTTACACTTTTTTCAGATGGCCCTCTTGCCCGGGGGGCAGTGAGACTTCATTGTAGTGCAGATTTCCTTTACAGGCTTGCTTGGTTGGCCAAAAAGGGCGTATGCGTTTTTTCCTGAATATATTCAGGAAAAAACGCATACGCCCTTTTTGGCCAAGTGCATCATTGTCGACGTTCTGCCTCTTTTCCTATGCTTTCAGGGCAATTCCAGTCTACCCCCTGCAATCGTTTTCCTGAAATTCTGCCCCGCTTTCAAGTCCCCTTCGCAGGCTTACTTCAATATATTTTTGGAGGATAGCTGTCATTTATAACTCTGCAGGTTTGTGAATTACAGTGCCCCTGAGCTCCTTTCTTCAACTCGCTTTCTTGTGAACTGGGCACAAAAACGCAGGATTGCTTCAAGCCCTAATCTGTTTCGGGCAGGGCGTGCTGAGCCTTTGGTAAATTCCTCTTCCTGGTGGGAAATGAGCGTTACATTTGCCCGTGCAGACACCTACAGCTAGTCTCTCATTGGTTCTCCCTATTCCTGTTCATCTTGCACAGAAATTGCAAGCTGTGCCAAACAGGAGGTTAAAGGCACTGACTCTCCAAGCAGGGAGACTGTTAGTAAATCATCTGGAATGGTGAACCCGAGGACCAGGATACGAAAACTGAGATGCATTTTAAATCATTTCCCCATAACACGGTGGACCATACTGTGGGTTTCACATGCATGTTTTAGCTGGAGGAAGAATCCCTTGAACCTGAAGAGTTGGGACCCATGGAATAGGTACCATACAGTATGACTTCAAAGGGTGTGCATTTGCTCACCTAAACTCACCAATGCTATCAGCCTGAAGTGTCCAGCCTTATGTCTCAACCAGCTCTGGGTGTAGATGTGGTCAATCCCGGTTGCATCACATGCCCTGAGTGAATTATTTAAGAATTGCTCTCTATTTCACTGTCTTTGTGTTTTGTTTTCGAAATTTATTTTGATAATGGGATTTATCGGATTTTCACTGCTGCCTTTCGGCCGCTGTACACACCCTTGATTCTCTTACGGAGACATATATATCCATGGGTTTTAAGATTCTTCCTAGTCAGGTATATTCCTAGGCGTTGAATATGTGGTGTTGGGTCCATTTCGTTGAGCAAGGAGTAGGTCTTGTCTATTACATATTGGGCTTATGGAAAGTTATCTGTGCTAATTTCAGTCTCTGGTTTTATGCAGCACCCCAAGGCACCTTTCCCCATAAGCAAGCACTAGTTGGTTTTCTAAATTTGAGACCCTTTTCTATTTTGTAATTCAGTTCATGTGTAGTCAAGTTTACATTCCGTGTATTCGTGATATCTTATGATGTTTCTTTTTCTGTGTGACGTAGTTCACGTAGAATCACCGTACCTGCATCCACTCACTATGCCGCTACGGGCCTGATGACACAGATTTCATTGCTGAGTGATATTGCATTGTACGTACGTGCCACAAGTTCTTTATCCATTTTTTGCTTTCTGGGATATTTACCTGATACTGTAGACGAGCTTCTTGTGAACACAGCCGTCTCAAATATTGGGGTGGCTGTCTGTTTTTGATTTTAATTTCCGTAAGCTATAGGACCATAAGTGGAAGTGCCATAGGCTGTGTTGCTTTGTTTCTTTCGTGTTTCAGGAAACACCATACACTTCTCCAGAGTGGCTGCTGGCAATTTACATCCTGCCAATCAGCATAACAAGGCTCCCTGTTCTCCATATCCTGTCCTACCTTTCTGGATTTTACACTTTTTTCAGATGGCCCTTTTGCCCGGGGGGCAGTGAGACTTCATTGTAGTGCAGATTTCATTTACAGGCTTGCTTGGTTGGCCAAAAAGGGCGTATGCGTTTTTTCCTGAATATATTCAGGAAAAAACGCATACGCCCTTTTTGGCCAAGTGCATCATTGTCGACGTTCTGCCTCTTTTCCTATGCTTTCAGGGCAATTCCAGTCTACCCCCTGCAATTGTTTTCCTGAAATTCTGCCCCGCTTTCAAGTCCCCTTCGCAGGCTTACTTCAATATATTTTTGGAGGAAAGCTGTCATTTATAACTCTGCAGGTTTGTGAATTACAGTGCCCCTGATCTCCTTTCTTCAACTCGCTTTCTTGTGAGCTGGGCACAAAACCGCAGGATTGCTTCAGGCCCTAATCTGTTTCCAGCAGGGCACACTGAGCCTTTGTTTAATTCCTCTTCCTGGTGGGCAATGAGCGTTACATTTGCCCGTGCAGACACCTACAGCTAGTCTCTCATTGGTTCTCCCTATTCCTGTTCATTTTGCACAGAAATTGCAAGCTGTGCCAAAGAGGAGGTTAAAGGCACTGACTCTCCAAGCGGGGAGAGTGTTTGTAAAGCATCTGGAATGGTGAACCCGAGGACCAGGATACGAAAACTGAGATGCATTTTAAATCATTTCCCAATCACATGGTGGACGATACTCTTGGTTTCCCATGCATGTTTTAGCTGGAGGAAGAATCCCTTGAACCTGGAGAGTTGGGACCCATGGAATGGGTACCATGCAGTATGACTTCAAAGGGTGTGCATTTGCTCACCTAAACTCACCAATGCTATCAGCCTGAAGTGTCCAGCCTTATGTCTCAACCAGCTCTGGGTGTAGATGTGTTAAATCCCGGTTGCATCACATGCCCTGAGTGAATTATTTAAGAATTGCTCTCTATTTCACTGTCTTTGTGTTTTGTTTTTGAAATTTATTTTGATAATGGGATTTATCGGATTTTCACTGCTGCCTTTTGGCCGCTGTACACACCCTTGATTCTCTTACGGAGACATATATATCCATGGGTTTTAAGATTCTTCCTAGTCAGGTATATTCCTAGGCGTTGAATATGTGGTGTTGGGTCCATTTCGTTGAGCAAGGAGTAGGTCTTGTCTATTACATATTGGGCTTATGGAAAGTTATCTGTGCTAATTTCAGTCTCTGGTTTTATGCAGCACCCCAAGGCACCTTTCCCCATAAGCAAGCACTAGTTGGTTTTCTAAATTTGAGACCCTTTTCTATTTTGTAATTCAGTTCATGTGTAGTCAAGTTTACATTCCGTGTATTCATGATATCTTATGATGTTTCTTTTTCTGTGTGACGTAGTTCACGTAGAATCACCGTACCTGCATCCACTCACTATGCCGCTATGGGCCTGATGACACAGATTTCATTGCTGAGTGATATTGCATTGTACGTACGTGCCACAAGTTCTTTATCCATTTTTTGCTTTCTGGGATATTTACCTGATACTGTAGACGAGCTTCTTGTGAACACAGCCGTCTCAAATATTGGGGTGGCTGTCTGTTTTTGATTTTAATTTCCGTAAGCTATAGGACCATAAGTGGAAGTGCCATAGGCTGTGTTGCTTTGTTTCTTTCGTGTTTCAGGAAACACCATACACTTCTCCAGGGTGGCTGCTGGCAATTTACATCCTGCCAATCAGCATAACAAGGCTCCCTGTTCTCCATATCCTGTCCTACCTTTCTGGATTTTACACTTTTTTCAGATGGCCCTTTTGCCAGGGGGGCAGTGAGACTTCATTGTAGTGCAGATTTCATTTACAGGCTTGCTTGGTTGGCCAAAAAGTGCGTATGCGTTTTTTCCTGAATATATTCAGGAAAAAACGCATACGCCCTTTTTGGCCAAGTGCATCATTGTCGACGTTCTGCCTCTTTTCCTATGCTTTCAGGGCAATTCCAGTCTACCCCCTGCAATCGTTTTCCTGAAATTCTGCCCCGCTTTCAAGTCCCCTTCGCAGGCTTACTTCAATATATTTTTGGAGGAAAGCTGTCATTTATAACTCTGCAGGTTTGTGAATTACAGTGCCCCTGAGCTCCTTTCTTCAACTCGCTTTCTTGTGAGCTGGGCACAAAACCGCAGGATTGCTTCAGGCCCTAATCTGTTTCCGGCAGGGCACGCTGAGCCTTTGGTTAATTCCTCTTCCTGGTGGGAAATGAGCGTTACATTTGCCCGTGCAGACACCTACAGCTAGTCTCTCATTGGTTCTCCCTATTCCTGTTCATTTTGCACAGAAATTGCAAGCTGTGCCAAAGAGGAGGTTAAAGGCACTGACTCTCCAAGCGGGGAGAGTGTTAGTAAAGCATCTGGAATGGTGAACCCGAGGACCAGGATACGAAAACTGAGATGCATTTTAAATCATTTCCCAATCACATGGTGGACGATACTCTTGGTTTCCCATGCATGTTTTAGCTGGAGGAAGAATCCCTTGAACCTGGAGAGTTGGGACCCATGGAATGGGTACCATGCAGTATGACTTCAAAGGGTCTGCATTTGCTCACCGAAACTCACCAATGCTATCAGCCTGAAGTGTCCAGCCTTATGTCTCAACCAGCTCTGGGTGTAGATGTGTTAAATCCCGGTTGCATCACATGCGCTGAGTGAATTATTTAAGAATTGCTCTCTATTTCACTGTCTTTATGATTTTTTTTTGAAATTTATTTTGATAATGGGATTTATCGGATTTTCCCTGCTGCGTTTATGCCGCTGTACACACGCTTGATTCTCTTACGGAGACATATATATCCATGGGTTTTAAGATTCTTCCTAGTCAGGTATATTCCTAGGCGTTGAATATGTGGTGTTGGGTCCATTTCGTTGAGCAAGGAGTAGGTCTTGTCTATTACATATTTGGCTTATGGAAAGTTATCTGTGCTAATTTCAGTCTCTGGTTTTATGAAGCACCCCAACACACCTTTCCCCATAAGCAAGCACTAGTTGGTTTTCTAAATTTGAGACCCTGTTCTGTTTTGTAATTCAGTTCATGTGTAGTCAAGTTTACATTCCGTGTATTAGTGATATCTTATGATGTTTCTTTTTCTGTGTGACGTAGTTCACATAGAATCACCGTACCTGCATCCACTCACTATGCCGCTACGGGCCTGATGACACAGATTTCATTGCTGAGTGATATTGCATTGTACGTACGTGCCACAACTTCTTTATCCATATTTTGCTTTCTGGGATATTTACCTGTTACTGTAGACGAGCTTCTTGTGAACACAGCCGTCCCAAATATTGGGGTGGCTGTCTGTTTTTGATTTTAATTTCCGTAAGCTATAGGACCATAAGTGGAAGTGCCATAGACTGTGTTGCTTTGTTTCTTATGTGTTTCAGGAAACACCATACACTTCTCCAGGCTGGCTGCTGGCAATTTACATCCTGCCAATCAGCATAACAAGGCTCCCTGTTCTCCATATCCTGTCCTACCTTTCTGGATTTTACACTTTTTTCAGATGGCCCTCTTGCCCGGGGGGCAGTGAGACTTCATTGTAGTGCAGATTTCCTTTACAGGCTTGCTTGGTTGGCCAAAAAGGGCGTATGCGTTTTTTCCTGAATATATTCAGGAAAAAACGCATACGCCCTTTTTGGCCAAGTGCATCATTGTTGACGTTCTGCCTCTTTTCCTATGCTTTCAGGGCAATTCCAATCTACCACCTGCAATCGTTTTCCTGAAATTCTGCCCCGCTTTCAAGTCCCCTTCGCAGGCTTACTTCAATATATTTTTGGAGGATAGCTGTCATTTATAACTCTGCAGGTTTGTGAATTACAGTGCCCCTGAGCTCCTTTCTTCAACTCGCTTTCTTGTGAACTGGGCACAAAACTGCAGGATTGCTTCAGGCCCTAATCTGTTTCGGGCAGGGCATGCTGAGCCTTTGGTAAATTCCTCTTCCTGGTGGGAAATGAGCGTTACATTTGCCCGTGCAGACACCTACAGCTAGTCTCTCATTGGTTCTCCCTATTCCTGTTCATCTTGCACAGAAATTGCAAGCTGTGCCAAACAGGAGGTTAAAGGCACTGACTCTCCAAGCAGGGAGACTGTTAGTAAATCATCTGGAATGGTGAACCCGAGGACCAGGATACGAAAACTGAGATGCATTTTAAATCATTTCCCCATAACACGGTGGACCATACTGTGGGTTTCACATGCATGTTTTAGCTGGAGGAAGAATCCCTTGAACCTGAAGAGTTGGGACCCATGGAATAGGTACCATACAGTATGACTTCAAAGGGTGTGCATTTGCTCACCTAAACTCACCAATGCTATCAGCCTGAAGTGTCCAGCCTTATGTCTCAACCAGCTCTGGGTGTAGATGTGGTCAATCCCGGTTGCATCACATGCCCTGAGTGAATTATTTAAGAATTGCTCTCTATTTCACTGTCTTTGTGTTTTGTTTTCGAAATTTATTTTGATAATGGGATTTATCGGATTTTCACTGCTGCCTTTCGGCCGCTGTACACACCCTTGATTCTCTTACGGAGACATATATATCCATGGGTTTTAAGATTCTTCCTAGTCAGGTATATTCCTAGGCGTTGAATATGTGGTGTTGGGTCCATTTCGTTGAGAAAGGAGTAGGTCTTGTCTATTACATATTGGGCTTATGGAAAGTTATCTGTGCTAATTTCAGTCTCTGGTTTTATGCAGCACCCCAAGGCACCTTTCCCCATAAGCAAGCACTAGTTGGTTTTCTAAATTTGAGACCCTTTTCTATTTTGTAATTCAGTTCATGTGTAGTCAAGTTTACATTCCGTGTATTCGTGATATCTTATGATGTTTCTTTTTCTGTGTGACGTAGTTCACGTAGAATCACCGTACCTGCATCCACTCACTATGCCGCTATGGGCCTGATGACACAGATTTCATTGCTGAGTGATATTGCATTGTACGTACGTGCCACAAGTTCTTTATCCATTTTTTGCTTTCTGGGATATTTACCTGATACTGTAGACGAGCTTCTTGTGAACACAGCCGTCTCAAATATTGGGGTGGCTGTCTGTTTTTGATTTTAATTTCCGTAAGCTATAGGACCATAAGTGGAAGTGCCATAGGCTGTGTTGCTTTGTTTCTTTCGTGTTTCAGGAAACACCATACACTTCTCCAGGGTGGCTGCTGGCAATTTACATCCTGCCAATCAGCATAACAAGGCTCCCTGTTCTCCATATCCTGTCCTACCTTTCTGGATTTTACACTTTTTTCAGATGGCCCTTTTGCCAGGGGGGCAGTGAGACTTCATTGTAGTGCAGATTTCATCTACAGGCTTGCTTGGTTGGCCAAAAAGGGCGTATGCGTTTTTTCCTGAATATATTCAGGAAAAAACGCATACGCCCTTTTTGGCCAAGTGCATCATTGTCGACGTTCTGCCTCTTTTCCTATGCTTTCAGGGCAATTCCAGTCTACCCCCTGCAATCGTTTTCCTGAAATTCTGCCCCGCTTTCAAGTCCCCTTCGCAGGCTTACTTCAATATATTTTTGGAGGATAGCTGTCATTTATAACTCTGCAGGTTTGTGAATTACAGTGCCCCTGAGCTCCTTTCTTCAACTCGCTTTCTTGTGAGCTGGGCACAAAACCGCAGGATTGCTTCAGGCCCTAATCTGTTTCCGGCAGGGCACGCTGAGCCTTTGGTTAATTCCTCTTCCTGGTGGGAAATGAGCGTTACATTTGCCCGTGCAGACACCTACAGCTAGTCTCTCATTGGTTCTCCCTATTCCTGTTCATTTTGCACAGAAATTGCAAGCTGTGCCAAAGAGGAGGTTAAAGGCACTGACTCTCCAAGCGGGGAGAGTGTTAGTAAAGCATCTGGAATGGTGAACCCGAGGACCAGGATACGAAAACTGAGATGCATTTTAAATCATTTCCCAATCACATGGTGGATGATACTCTTGGTTTCCCATGCATGTTTTAGCTGGAGGAAGAATCCCTTGAACCTGGAGAGTTGGGACCCATGGAATGGGTACCATGCAGTATGACTTCAAAGGGTCTGCATTTGCTCACCGAAACTCACCAATGCTATCAGCCTGAAGTGTCCAGCCTTATGTCTCAACCAGCTCTGGGTGTAGATGTGTTAAATCCCGGTTGCATCACATGCCCTGAGTGAATTATTTAAGAATTGCTCTCTATTTCACTGTTTTATGATTTTTTTTTGAAATTTATTTTGATAATGGGATTTATCGGATTTTCACTGCTGCGTTTATGCCGCTGTACACACGCTTGATTCTCTTACGGAGACATATATATCCATGGGTTTTAAGATTCTTCCTAGTCAGGTATATTCCTAGGCGTTGAATATGTGGTGTTGGGTCCATTTCGTTAAGCAAGGAGTAGGTCTTGTCTATTACATATTGGGCTTATGGAAAGTTATCTGTGCTAATTTCAGTCTCTGGTTTTATGCAGCACCCCAAGGCACCTTTCCCCATAAGCAAGCACTAGTTGGTTTTCTAAATTTGAGACCCTTTTCTATTTTGTAATTCAGTTCATGTGTAGTCAAGTTTACATTCCGTGTATTCGTGATATCTTATGATGTTTCTTTTTCTGTGTGACGTAGTTCACCTAGAATCACCGTATCTGCATCCACTCACTATGCCGCTATGGGCCTGATGACACAGATTTCATTGCTGAGTGATATTGCATTGTACGTACGTGCCACAAGTTCTTTATCCATTTTTTGCTTTCTGGGATATTTACCTGATACTGTAGACGAGCTTCTTGTGAACACAGCCGTCTCAAATATTGGGGTGGCTGTCTGTTTTTGATTTTAATTTCCGTAAGCTATAGGACCATAAGTGGAAGTGCCATAGGCTGTGTTGCTTTGTTTCTTTCGTGTTTCAGGAAACACCATACACTTCTCCAGGGTGGCTGCTGGCAATTTACATCCTGCCAATCAGCATAACAAGGCTCCCTGTTCTCCATATCCTGTCCTACCTTTCTGGATTTTACACTTTTTTCAGATGGCCCTTTTGCCAGGGGGGCAGTGAGACTTCATTGTAGTGCAGATTTCATTTACAGGCTTGCTTGGTTGGCCAAAAAGGGCGTATGCGTTTTTTCCTGAATATATTCAGGAAAAAACGCATACGCCCTTTTTGGCCAAGTGCATCATTGTCGACGTTCTGCCTCTTTTCCTATGCTTTCAGGGCAATTCCAGTCTACCCCCTGCAATCGTTTTCCTGAAATTCTGCCCCGCTTTCAAGTCCCCTTCGCAGGCTTACTTCAATATATTTTTGGAGGAAAGCTGTCATTTATAACTCTGCAGGTTTGTGAATTACAGTGCCCCTGAGCTCCTTTCTTCAACTCGCTTTCTTGTGAGCTGGGCACAAAACCGCAGGATTGCTTCAGGCCCTAATCTGTTTCCGGCAGGGCACGCTGAGCCTTTGGTTAATTCCTCTTCCTGGTGGGAAATGAACGTTACATTTGCCCGTGCAGACACCTACAGCTAGTCTCTCATTGGTTCTCCCTATTCCTGTTCATTTTGCACAGAAATTGCAAGCTGTGCCAAAGAGGAGGTTAAAGGCACTGACTCTCCAAGCGGGGAGAGTGTTAGTAAAGCATCTGGAATGGTGAACCCGAGGACCAGGATACGAAAACTGAGATGCATTTTAAATCATTTCCCAATCACATGGTGGACGATACTCTTGGTTTCCCATGCATGTTTTAGCTGGAGGAAGAATCCCTTGAACCTGGAGAGTTGGGACCCATGGAATGGGTACCATGCAGTATGACTTCAAAGGGTCTGCATTTGCTCACCGAAACTCACCAATGCTATCAGCCTGAAGTGTCCAGCCTTATGTCTCAACCAGCTCTGGGTGTAGATGTGTTAAATCCCGGTTGCATCACATGCCCTGAGTGAATTATTTAAGAATTGCTCTCTATTTCACTGTCTTTATGATTTTTTTTTGAAATTTATTTTGATAATGGGATTTATCGGATTTTCACTGCTGCGTTTATGCCGCTGTACACACGCTTGATTCTCTTACGGAGACATATATATCCATGGGTTTTAAGATTCTTCCTAGTCAGGTATATTCCTAGGCGTTGAATATGTGGTGTTGGGTCCATTGCGTTGAGCAAGGAGTAGGTCTTGTCTATTACATATTTGGCTTATGGAAAGTTATCTGTGCTAATTTCAGTCTCTGGTTTTATGAAGCACCCCAACGCACCTTTCCCCATAAGCAAGCACTAGTTGGTTTTCTAAATTTGAGACCCTGTTCTGTTTTGTAATTCAGTTCATGTGTAGTCAAGTTTACATTTCGTGTATTAGTGATATCTTATGATGTTTCTTTTTCTGTGTGACGTAGTTCACGTAGAATCACCGTACCTGCATCCACTCACTATGCCGCTACGGGCCTGATGACACAGATTTCATTGCTGAGTGATATTGCATTGTACGTACGTGCCACAACTTCTTTATCCATATTTTGCTTTCTGGGATATTTACCTGTTACTGTAGACGAGCTTCTTGTGAACACAGCCGTCCCAAATATTGGGGTGGCTGTCTGTTTTTGATTTTAATTTCCGTAAGCTATAGGACCATAAGTGGAAGTGCCATAGACTGTGTTGCTTTGTTTCTTATGTGTTTCAGGAAACACCATACACTTCTCCAGGCTGGCTGCTGGCAATTTACATCCTGCCAATCAGCATAACAAGGCTCCCTGTTCTCCATATCCTGTCCTACCTTTCTGGATTTTACACTTTTTTCAGATGGCCCTCTTGCCCGGGGGGCAGTGAGACTTCATTGTAGTGCAGATTTCCTTTACAGGCTTGCTTGGTTGGCCAAAAAGGGCGTATGCGTTTTTTCCTGAATATATTCAGGAAAAAACGCATACGCCCTTTTTGGCCAAGTGCATCATTGTCGACGTTCTGCCTCTTTTCCTATGCTTTCAGGGCAATTCCAGTCTACCCCCTGCAATCGTTTTCCTGAAATTCTGCCCCGCTTTCAAGTCCCCTTCGCAGGCTTACTTCAATATATTTTTGGAGGATAGCTGTCATTTATAACTCTGCAGGTTTGTGAATTACAGTGCCCCTGAGCTCCTTTCTTCAACTCGCTTTCTTGTGAACTCGGCACAAAACTGCAGGATTGCTTCAGGCCCTAATCTGTTTCGGGCAGGGCATGCTGAGCCTTTGGTAAATTCCTCTTCCTGGTGGGAAATGAGCGTTACATTTGCCCGTGCAGACACCTACAGCTAGTCTCTCATTGGTTCTCCCTATTCCTGTTCATCTTGCACAGAAATTGCAAGCTGTGCCAAACAGGAGGTTAAAGGCACTGACTCTCCAAGCAGGGAGACTGTTAGTAAATCATCTGGAATGGTGAACCCGAGGACCAGGATACGAAAACTGAGATGCATTTTAAATCATTTCCCCATAACACGGTGGACCATACTGTGGGTTTCACATGCATGTTTTAGCTGGAGGAAGAATCCCTTGAACCTGAAGAGTTGGGACCCATGGAATAGGTACCATACAGTATGACTTCAAAGGGTGTGCATTTGCTCACCTAAACTCACCAATGCTATCAGCCTGAAGTGTCCAGCCTTATGTCTCAACCAGCTCTGGGTGTAGATGTGGTCAATCCCGGTTGCATCACATGCCCTGAGTGAATTATTTAAGAATTGCTCTCTATTTCACTGTCTTTGTGTTTTGTTTTCGAAATTTATTTTGATAATGGGATTTATCGGATTTTCACTGCTGCCTTTCGGCCGCTGTACACACCCTTGATTCTCTTACGGAGACATATATATCCATGGGTTTTAAGATTCTTCCTAGTCAGGTATATTCCTAGGCGTTGAATATGTGGTGTTGGGTCCATTTCGTTGAGCAAGGAGTAGGTCTTGTCTATTACATATTGGGCTTATGGAAAGTTATCTGTGCTAATTTCAGTCTCTGGTTTTATGCAGCACCCCAAGGCACCTTTCCCCATAAGCAAGCACTAGATGGTTTTCTAAATTTGAGACCCTTTTCTATTTTGTAATTCAGTTCATGTGTAGTCAAGTTTACATTCCGTGTGTTCGTGATATCTTATGATGTTTCTTTTTCTGTGTGACGTAGTTCACGTAGAATCACCGTACCTGCATCCACTCACTATGCCGCTATGGGCCTGATGACACAGATTTCATTGCTGAGTGATATTGCATTGTACGTACGTGCCACAAGTTCTTTATCCATTTTTTGCTTTCTGGGATATTTACCTGATACTGTAGACGAGCTTCTTGTGAACACAGCCGTCTCAAATATTGGGGTGGCTGTCTGTTTTTGATTTTAATTTCTGTAAGCTATAGGACCATAAGTGGAAGTGCCATAGGCTGTGTTGCTTTGTTTCTTTCGTGTTTCAGGAAACACCATACACTTCTCCAGGGTGGCTGCTGGCAATTTACATCCTGCCAATCAGCATAACAAGGCTCCCTGTTCTCCATATCCTGTCCTACCTTTCTGGATTTTACACTTTTTTCAGATGGCCCTTTTGCCAGGGGGGCAGTGAGACTTCATTGTAGTGCAGATTTCATCTACAGGCTTGCTTGGTTGGCCAAAAAGGGCGTATGCGTTTTTTCCTGAATATATTCAGGAAAAAACGCATACGCCCTTTTTGGCCAAGTGCATCATTGTCGACGTTCTGCCTCTTTTCCTATGCTTTCAGGGCAATTCCAGTCTACCCCCTGCAATCGTTTTCCTGAAATTCTGCCCCGCTTTCAAGTCCCCTTCGCAGGCTTACTTCAATATATTTTTGGAGGATAGCTGTCATTTATAACTCTGCAGGTTTGTGAATTACAGTGCCCCTGAGCTCCTTTCTTCAACTCGCTTTCTTGTGAGCTGGGCACAAAACCGCAGGATTGCTTCAGGCCCTAATCTGTTTCCGGCAGGGCACGCTGAGCCTTTGGTTAATTCCTCTTCCTGGTGGGAAATGAGCGTTACATTTGCCCGTGCAGACACCTACAGCTAGTCTCTCATTGGTTCTCCCTATTCCTGTTCATTTTGCACAGAAATTGCAAGCTGTGCCAAAGAGGAGGTTAAAGGCACTGACTCTCCAAGCGGGGAGAGTGTTAGTAAAGCATCTGGAATGGTGAACCCGAGGACCAGGATACGAAAACTGAGATGCATTTTAAATCATTTCCCAATCACATGGTGGACGATACTCTTGGTTTCCCATGCATGTTTTAGCTGGAGGAAGAATCCCTTGAACCTGGAGAGTTGGGACCCATGGAATGGGTACCATGCAGTATGACTTCAAAGGGTCTGCATTTGCTCACCGAAACTCACCAATGCTATCAGCCTGAAGTGTCCAGCCTTATGTCTCAACCAGCTCTGGGTGTAGATGTGTTAAATCCCGGTTGCATCACATGCCCTGAGTGAATTATTTAAGAATTGCTCTCTATTTCACTGTCTTTATGATTTTTTTTTGAAATTTATTTTGATAATGGGATTTATCGGATTTTCACTGCTGCGTTTATGCCGCTGTACACACGCTTGATTCTCTTACGGAGACATATATATCCATGGGTTTTAAGATTCTTCCTAGTCAGGTATATTCCTAGGCGTTGAATATGTGGTGTTGGGTCCATTTCGTTGAGCAAGGAGTAGGTCTTGTCTATTACATATTTGGCTTATGGAAAGTTATCTGTGCTAATTTCAGTCTCTGGTTTTATGAAGCACCCCAACGCACCTTTCCCCATAAGCAAGCACTAGTTGGTTTTCTAAATTTGAGACCCTGTTCTGTTTTGTAATTCAGTTCATGTGTAGTCAAGTTTACATTCCGTGTATTAGTGATATCTTATGATGTTTCTTTTTCTGTGTGACGTAGTTCACGTAGAATCACCGTACCTGCATCCACTCACTATGCCGCTACGGGCCTGATGACACAGATTTCATTGCTGAGTGATATTGCATTGTACGTACGTGCCACAACTTCTTTATCCATATTTTGCTTTCTGGGATATTTACCTGTTACTGTAGACGAGCTTCTTGTGAACACAGCCGTCCCAAATATTGGGGTGGCTGTCTGTTTTTGATTTTAATTTCCGTAAGCTATAGGACCATAAGTGGAAGTGCCATAGACTGTGTTGCTTTGTTTCTTATGTGTTTCAGGAAACACCATACACTTCTCCAGGCTGGCTGCTGGCAATTTACATCCTGCCAATCAGCATAACAAGGCTCCCTGTTCTCCATATCCTGTCCTACCTTTCTGGATTTTACACTTTTTTCAGATGGCCCTCTTGCCCGGGGGGCAGTGAGACTTCATTGTAGTGCAGATTTCCTTTACAGGCTTGCTTGGTTGGCCAAAAAGGGCGTATGCGTTTTTTCCTGAATATATTCAGGAAAAAACGCATACGCCCTTTTTGGCCAAGTGCATCATTGTCGACGTTCTGCCTCTTTTCCTATGCTTTCAGGGCAATTCCAGTCTACCCCCTGCAATCGTTTTCCTGAAATTCTGCCCCGCTTTCAAGTCCCCTTCGCAGGCTTACTTCAATATATTTTTGGAGGATAGCTGTCATTTATAACTCTGCAGGTTTGTGAATTACAGTGCCCCTGAGCTCCTTTCTTCAACTCGCTTTCTTGTGAGCTGGGCACAAAACCGCAGGATTGCTTCAGGCCCTAATCTGTTTCGGGCAGGGCATGCTGAGCCTTTGGTAAATTCCTCTTCCTGGTGGGAAATGAGCGTTACATTTGCCCGTGCAGACACCTACAGCTAGTCTCTCATTGGTTCTCCGTATTCCTGTTCATCTTGCACAGAAATTGCAAGCTGTGCCAAACAGGAGGTTAAAGGCACTGACTCTCCAAGCAGGGAGACTGTTAGTAAATCATCTGGAATGGTGAACCCGAGGACCAGGATACGAAAACTGAGATGCATTTTAAATCATTTCCCCATAACACGGTGGACCATACTGTGGGTTTCACATGCATGTTTTAGCTGGAGGAAGAATCCCTTGAACCTGAAGAGTTGGGACCCATGGAATAGGTACCATACAGTATGACTTCAAAGGGTGTGCATTTGCTCACCTAAACTCACCAATGCTATCAGCCTGAAGTGTCCAGCCTTATGTCTCAACCAGCTCTGGGTGTAGATGTGGTCAATCCCGGTTGCATCACATGCCCTGAGTGAATTATTTAAGAATTGCTCTCTATTTCACTGTCTTTGTGTTTTGTTTTCGAAATTTATTTTGATAATGGGATTTATCGGATTTTCACTGCTGCCTTTCGGCCGCTGTACACACCCTTGATTCTCTTACGGAGACATATATATCCATGGGTTTTAAGATTCTTCCTAGTCAGGTATATTCCTAGGCGTTGAATATGTGGTGTTGGGTCCATTTCGTTGAGAAAGGAGTAGGTCTTGTCTATTACATATTGGGCTTATGGAAAGTTATCTGTGCTAATTTCAGTCTCTGGTTTTATGCAGCACCCCAAGGCACCTTTCCCCATAAGCAAGCACTAGTTGGTTTTCTAAATTTGAGACCCTTTTCTATTTTGTAATTCAGTTCATGTGTAGTCAAGTTTACATTCCGTGTATTCGTGATATCTTATGATGTTTCTTTTTCTGTGTGACGTAGTTCACGTAGAATCACCGTACCTGCATCCACTCACTATG
Source organism: Phocoena phocoena (assembly GCF_963924675.1). Lineage (NCBI taxonomy): Eukaryota > Metazoa > Chordata > Mammalia > Artiodactyla > Phocoenidae > Phocoena > Phocoena phocoena. The sequence continues at coordinate 114,519 of NW_027077441.1, forward strand.
CCGCTATGGGCCTGATGACACAGATTTCATTGCTGAGTGATATTGCATTGTACGTACGTGCCACAAGTTCTTTATCCATTTTTTGCTTTCTGGGATATTTACCTGATACTGTAGACGAGCTTCTTGTGAACACAGCCGTCTCAAATATTGGGGTGGCTGTCTGTTTTTGATTTTAATTTCCGTAAGCTATAGGACCATAAGTGGAAGTGCCATAGGCTGTGTTGCTTTGTTTCTTATGTGTTTCAGGAAACACCATACACTTCTCCAGGGTGGCTGCTGGCAATTTACATCCTGCCAATCAGCATAACAAGGCTCCCTGTTCTCCATATCCTGTCCTACCTTTCTGGATTTTACACTTTTTTCAGATGGCCCTTTTGCCAGGGGGGCAGTGAGACTTCATTGTAGTGCAGATTTCATTTTCAGGCTTGCTTGGTTGGCCAAAAAGTGCGTATGCGTTTTTTCCTGAATATATTCAGGAAAAAACGCATACGCCCTTTTTGGCCAAGTGCATCATTGTCGACGTTCTGACTCTTTTCCTATGCTTTCAGGGCAATTCCAGTCTACCCCCTGCAATCGTTTTCCTGAAATTCTGCCCCACTTTCAAGTCCCCTTCGCAGGCTTACTTCAATATATTTTTGGAGGATAGCTGTCATTTATAACTCTGCAGGTTTGTGAATTACAGTGCCCCTGAGCTCCTTTCTTCAACCCGCTTTCTTGTGAGCTGGGCACAAAACCGCAGGATTGCTTCAGGCCCTAATCTGTTTCCGGCAGGGCACGCTGAGCCTTTGGTTAATTCGTCTTCCTGGTGGGAAATGAGCGTTACATTTGCCCGTGCAGACACCTACAGCTAGTCTCTCATTGGTTCTCCCTATTCCTGTTCATTTTGCACAGAAATTGCAAGCTGTGCCAAAGAGGAGGTTAAAGGCACTGACTCTCCAAGCGGGGAGAGTGTTAGTGAAGCATCTGGAATGGTGAACCCGAGGACCAGGATACGAAAACTGAGATGCATTTTAAATCATTTCCCAATCACATGGTGGACGATACTCTTGGTTTCCCATGCATGTTTTAGCTGGAGGAAGAATCCCTTGAACCTGGAGAGTTGGGACCCATGGAATGGGTACCATGCAGTATGACTTCAAAGGGTCTGCATTTGCTCACCGAAACTCACCAATGCTATCAGCCTGAAGTGTCCAGCCTTATGTCTCAACCAGCTCTGGGTGTAGATGTGTTAAATCCCGGTTGCATCACATGCCCTGAGTGAATTATTTAAGAATTGCTCTCTATTTCACTGTCTTTATGATTTTTTTTTGAAATTTATTTTGATAATGGGATTTATCGGATTTTCACTGCTGCGTTTATGCCGCTGTACACACGCTTGATTCTCTTACGGAGACATATATATCCATGGGTTTTAAGATTCTTCCTAGTCAGGTATATTCCTAGGCGTTGAATATGTGGTGTTGGGTCCATTTCGTTGAGCAAGGAGTAGGTCTTGTCTATTACATATTTGGCTTATGGAAAGTTATCTGTGCTAATTTCAGTCTCTGGTTTTATGAAGCACCCCAACGCACCTTTCCCCATAAGCAAGCACTAGTTGGTTTTCTAAATTTGAGACCCTGTTCTGTTTTGTAATTCAGTTCATGTGTAGTCAAGTTTACATTCCGTGTATTAGTGATATCTTATGATGTTTCTTTTTCTGTGTGACGTAGTTCACGTAGAATCACCGTACCTGCATCCACTCACTATGCCGCTACGGGCCTGATGACACAGATTTCATTGCTGAGTGATATTGCATTGTACGTACGTGCCACAACTTCTTTATCCATATTTTGCTTTCTGGGATATTTACCTGTTACTGTAGACGAGCTTCTTGTGAACACAGCCGTCCCAAATATTGGGGTGGCTGTCTGTTTTTGATTTTAATTTCCGTAAGCTATAGGACCATAAGTGGAAGTGCCATAGACTGTGTTGCTTTGTTTCTTATGTGTTTCAGGAAACACCATACACTTCTCCAGGCTGGCTGCTGGCAATTTACATCCTGCCAATCAGCATAACAAGGCTCCCTGTTCTCCATATCCTGTCCTACCTTTCTGGATTTTACACTTTTTTCAGATGGCCCTCTTGCCCGGGGGGCAGTGAGACTTCATTGTAGTGCAGATTTCCTTTACAGGCTTGCTTGGTTGGCCAAAAAGGGCGTATGCGTTTTTTCCTGAATATATTCAGGAAAAAACGCATACGCCCTTTTTGGCCAAGTGCATCATTGTCGACGTTCTGCCTCTTTTCCTATGCTTTCAGGGCAATTCCAGTCTACCCCCTGCAATCGTTTTCCTGAAATTCTGCCCCGCTTTCAAGTCCCCTTCGCAGGCTTACTTCAATATATTTTTGGAGGATAGCTGTCATTTATAACTCTGCAGGTTTGTGAATTACAGTGCCCCTGAGCTCCTTTCTTCAACTCGCTTTCTTGTGAGCTGGGCACAAAACCGCAGGATTGCTTCAGGCCCTAATCTGTTTCGGGCAGGGCATGCTGAGCCTTTGGTAAATTCCTCTTCCTGGTGGGAAATGAGCGTTACATTTGCCCGTGCAGACACCTACAGCTAGTCTCTCATTGGTTCTCCCTATTCCTGTTCATCTTGCACAGAAATTGCAAGCTGTGCCAAACAGGAGGTTAAAGGCACTGACTCTCCAAGCAGGGAGACTGTTAGTAAATCATCTGGAATGGTGAACCCGAGGACCAGGATACGAAAACTGAGATGCATTTTAAATCATTTCCCCATAACACGGTGGACCATACTGTGGGTTTCACATGCATGTTTTAGCTGGAGGAAGAATCCCTTGAACCTGAAGAGTTGGGACCCATGGAATAGGTACCATACAGTATGACTTCAAAGGGTGTGCATTTGCTCACCTAAACTCACCAATGCTATCAGCCTGAAGTGTCCAGCCTTATGTCTCAACCAGCTCTGGGTGTAGATGTGGTCAATCCCGGTTGCATCACATGCCCTGAGTGAATTATTTAAGAATTGCTCTCTATTTCACTGTCTTTGTGTTTTGTTTTCGAAATTTATTTTGATAATGGGATTTATCGGATTTTCACTGCTGCCTTTCGGCCGCTGTACACACCCTTGATTCTCTTATGGAGACATATATATCCATGGGTTTTAAGATTCTTCCTAGTCAGGTATATTCCTAGGCGTTGAATATGTGGTGTTGGGTCCATTTCGTTGAGCAAGGAGTAGGTCTTGTCTATTACATATTGGGCTTATGGAAAGTTATCTGTGCTAATTTCAGTCTCTGGTTTTATGCAGCACCCCAAGGCACCTTTCCCCATAAGCAAGCACTAGTTGGTTTTCTAAATTTGAGACCCTTTTCTATTTTGTAATTCAGTTCATGTGTAGTCAAGTTTACATTCCGTGTATTCATGATATCTTATGATGTTTCTTTTTCTGTGTGACGTAGTTCACGTAGAATCACCGTACCTGCATCCACTCACTATGCCGCTATGGGCCTGATGACACAGATTTCATTGCTGAGTGATATTGCATTGTACGTACGTGCCACAAGTTCTTTATCCATTTTTTGCTTTCTGGGATATTTACCTGATACTGTAGACGAGCTTCTTGTGAACACAGCCGTCTCAAATATTGGGGTGGCTGTCTGTTTTTGATTTTAATTTCCGTAAGCTATAGGACCATAAGTGGAAGTGCCATAGGCTGTGTTGCTTTGTTTCTTTCGTGTTTCAGGAAACACCATACACTTCTCCAGGGTGGCTGCTGGCAATTTACATCCTGCCAATCAGCATAACAAGGCTCCCTGTTCTCCATATCCTGTCCTACCTTTCTGGATTTTACACTTTTTTCAGATGGCCCTTTTGCCAGGGGGGCAGTGAGACTTCATTGTAGTGCAGATTTCAATTACAGGCTTGCTTGGTTGGCCAAAAAGGGCGTATGCGTTTTTTCCTGAATATATTCAGGAAAAAACGCATACGCCCTTTTTGGCCAAGTGCATCATTGTCGACGTTCTGCCTCTTTTCCTATGCTTTCAGGGCAATTCCAGTCTACCCCCTGCAATCGTTGTCCTGAAATTCTGCCCCGCTTTCAACTCCCCTTCGCAGGCTTACTTCAATATATTTTTGGAGGATAGCTGTCATTTATAACTCTGCAGGTTTGTGAATTACAGTGCCCCTGAGCTCCTTTCTTCAACTCGCTTTCTTGTGAGCTGGGCACAAAACCGCAGGATTGCTTCAGGCCCTAATCTGTTTCCGGCAGGGCACGCTGAGCCTTTGGTTAATTCCTCTTCCTGGTGGGAAATGAGCGTTACATTTGCCCGTGCAGAAACCTACAGCTAGTCTCTCATTGGTTCTCCCTATTCCTGTTCATTTTGCACAGAAATTGCAAGCTGTGCCAAAGAGGAGGTTAAAGGCACTGACTCTCCAAGCGGGGAGAGTGTTAGTAAAGCATCTGGAATGGTGAACCCGAGGACCAGGATACGAAAACTGAGATGCATTTTAAATCATTTCCCAATCACATGGTGGACGATACTCTTGGTTTCCCATGCATGTTTTAGCTGGAGGAAGAATCCCTTGAACCTGGAGAGTTGGGACCCATGGAATGGGTACCATGCAGTATGACTTCAAAGGGTCTGCATTTGCTCACCGAAACTCACCAATGCTATCAGCCTGAAGTGTCCAGCCTTATGTTTCAACCAGCTCTGGGTGTAGATGTGTTAAATCCCGGTTGCATCACATGCCCTGAGTGAATTATTTAAGAATTGCTCTCTATTTCACTGTCTTTTTGATTTTTTTTTGAAATTTATTTTGATAATGGGATTTATCGGATTTTCACTGCTGCGTTTATACCGCTGTACACACGCTTGATTCTCTTACGGAGACATATATATCCATGGGTTTTAAGATTCTTCCTAGTCAGGTATATTCCTAGGCGTTGAATATGTGGTGTTGGGTCCATTTTGTTGAGCAAGGAGTAGGTCTTGTCTATTACATATTTGGCTTATGGAAAGTTATCTGTGCTAATTTCAGTCTCTGGTTTTATGAAGCACCCCAACGCACCTTTCCCCATAAGCAAGCACTAGTTGGTTTTCTAAATTTGAGACCCTGTTCTGTTTTGTAATTCAGTTCATGTGTAGTCAAGTTTACATTCCGTGTATTAGTGATATCTTATGATGTTTCTTTTTCTGTGTGACGTAGTTCACGTAGAATCACCGTACCTGCATCCACTCACTATGCCGCTACGGGCCTGATGACACAGATTTCATTGCTGAGTGATATTGCATTGTACGTACGTGCCACAACTTCTTTATCCATATTTTGCTTTCTGGGATAATTACCTGTTACTGTAGACGAGCTTCTTGTGAACACAGCCGTCCCAAATATTGGGGTGGCTGTCTGTTTTTGATTTTAATTTCCGTAAGCTATAGGACCATAAGTGGAAGTGCCATAGACTGTGTTGCTTTGTTTCTTATGTGTTTCAGGAAACACCATACACTTCTCCAGGCTGGCTGCTGGCAATTTACATCCTGCCAATCAGCATAACAAGGCTCCCTGTTCTCCATATCCTGTCCTACCTTTCTGGATTTTACACTTTTTTCAGATGGCCCTCTTGCCCGGGGGGCAGTGAGACTTCATTGTAGTGCAGATTTCCTTTACAGGCTTGCTTGGTTGGCCAAAAAGGGCGTATGCGTTTTTTCCTGAATATATTCAGGAAAAAACGCATACGCCCTTTTTGGCCAAGTGCATCATTGTCGACGTTCTGCCTCTTTTCCTATGCTTTCAGGGCAATTCCAGTCTACCCCCTGCAATCGTTTTCCTGAAATTCTGCCCCGCTTTCAAGTCCCCTTCGCAGGCTTACTTCAATATATTTTTGGAGGATAGCTGTCATTTATAACTCTGCAGGTTTGTGAATTACAGTGCCCCTGAGCTCCTTTCTTCAACTCGCTTTCTTGTGAACTGGGCAAAAAACCGCAGGATTGCTTCAGGCCCTAATCTGTTTCGGGCAGGGCATGCTGAGCCTTTGGTAAATTCCTCTTCCTGGTGGGAAATGAGCGTTACATTTGCCCGTGCAGACACCTACAGCTAGTCTCTCATTGGTTCTCCCTATTCCTGTTCATCTTGCACAGAAATTGCAAGCTGTGCCAAACAGGAGGTTAAAGGCACTGACTCTCCAGGCAGGGAGACTCTTAGTAAATCATCTGGAATGGTGAACCCGAGGACCAGGATACGAAAACTGAGATGCATTTTAAATCATTTCCCAATCACATGGTGGACGATACTCTTGGTTTCCCATGCATGTTTTAGCTGGAGGAAGAATCCCTTGAACCTGGAGAGTTGGGACCCATGGAATGGGTACCATGCAGTATGACTTCAAAGGGTCTGCATTTGCTCACCGAAACTCACCAATGCTATCAGCCTGAAGTGTCCAGCCTTATGTCTCAACCAGCTCTGGGTGTAGATATGTTAAATCCCGGTTGCATCACATGCCCTGAGTGAATTATTTAAGAATTGCTCTCTATTTCACTGTCTTTGTGTTTTGTTTTTGAAATTTATTTTGATAATGGGATTTATCGGATTTTCACTGCTGCCTTTCGGCCGCTGTACACACCCTTGATTCTCTTACGGAGACATATATATCCATGGGTTTTAAGATTCTTCCTAGTCAGGTATATTCCTAGGCGTTGAATATGTGGTGTTGGGTCCATTTCGTTGAGCAAGGAGTAGGTCTTGTCTATTACATATTGGGCTTATGGAAAGTTATCTGTGCTAATTTCAGTCTCTGGTTTTATGCAGCACCCCAAGGCACCTTTCCCCATAAGCAAGCACTAGTTGGTTTTCTAAATTTGAGACCCTTTTCTATTTTGTAATTCAGTTCATGTGTAGTCAAGTTTACATTCCGTGTATTCGTGATATCTTATGATGTTTCTTTTTCTGTGTGACGTAGTTCACGTAGAATCACCGTACCTGCATCCACTCACTATGCCGCTATGGGCCTGATGACACAGATTTCATTGCTGAGTGATATTGCATTGTACGTACGTGCCACAAGTTCTTTATCCATTTTTTGCTTTCTGGGATATTTACCTGATACTGTAGACGAGCTTCTTGTGAACACAGCCGTCTCAAATATTGGGGTGGCTGTCTGTTTTTGATTTTAATTTCCGTAAGCTATAGGACCATAAGTGGAAGTGCCATAGGCTGTGTTGCTTTGTTTCTTTCGTGTTTCAGGAAACACCATACACTTCTCCAGGGTGGCTGCTGGCAATTTACATCCTGCCAATCAGCATAACAAGGCTCCCTGTTCTCCATATCCTGTCCTACCTTTCTGGATTTTACACTTTTTTCAGATGGCCCTTTTGCCACGGGGGCAGTGAGACTTCATTGTAGTGCAGATTTCATTTACAGGCTTGCTTGGTTGGCCAAAAAGGGCGTATGCGTTTTTTCCTGAATATATTCAGGAAAAAACGCATACGCCCTTTTTGGCCAAGTGCATCATTGTCGATGTTCTGCCTCTTTTCCTATGCTTTCAGGGCAATTCCAGTCTACCCCCTGCAATCGTTTTCCTGAAATTCTGCCCCGCTTTCAAGTCCCCTTCGCAGGCTTACTTCAATATATTTTTGGAGGAAAGCTGTCATTTATAACTCTGCAGGTTTGTGAATTACAGTGCCCCTGAGCTCCTTTCTTCAACCCGCTTTCTTGTGAGCTGGGCACAAAACCGCAGGATTGCTTCAGGCCCTAATCTGTTTCCGGCAGGGCACGCTGAGCCTTTGGTTAATTCGTCTTCCTGGTGGGAAATGAGCGTTACATTTGCCCGTGCAGACACCTACAGCTAGTCTCTCATTGGTTCTCCCTATTCCTGTTCATTTTGCACAGAAATTGCAAGCTGTGCCAAAGAGGAGGTTAAAGGCACTGACTCTCCAAGCGGGGAGAGTGTTAGTGAAGCATCTGGAATGGTGAACCCGAGGACCAGGATACGAAAACTGAGATGCATTTTAAATCATTTCCCAATCACATGGTGGACGATACTCTTGGTTTCCCATGCATGTTTTAGCTGGAGGAAGAATCCCTTGAACCTGGAGAGTTGGGACCCATGGAATGGGTACCATGCAGTATGACTTCAAAGGGTCTGCATTTGCTCACCGAAACTCACCAATGCTATCAGCCTGAAGTGTCCAGCCTTATGTCTCAACCAGCTCTGGGTGTAGATGTGTTAAATCCCGGTTGCATCACATGCCCTGAGTGAATTATTTAAGAATTGCTCTCTATTTCACTGTCTTTATGATTTTTTTTTGAAATTTATTTTGATAATGGGATTTATCGGATTTTCACTGCTGCGTTTATGCCGCTGTACACACGCTTGATTCTCTTACGGAGACATATATATCCATGGGTTTTAAGATTCTTCCTAGTCAGGTATATTCCTAGGCGTTGAATATGTGGTGTTGGGTCCATTTCGTTGAGCAAGGAGTAGGTCTTGTCTATTACATATTTGGCTTATGGAAAGTTATCTGTGCTAATTTCAGTCTCTGGTTTTATGAAGCACCCCAACGCACCTTTCCCCATAAGCAAGCACTAGTTGGTTTTCTAAATTTGAGACCCTGTTCTGTTTTGTAATTCAGTTCATGTGTAGTCAAGTTTACATTCCGTGTATTAGTGATATCTTATGATGTTTCTTTTTCTGTGTGACGTAGTTCACGTAGAATCACCGTACCTGCATCCACTCACTATGCCGCTACGGGCCTGATGACACAGATTTCATTGCTGAGTGATATTGCATTGTACGTACGTGCCACAACTTCTTTATCCATATTTTGCTTTCTGGGATATTTACCTGTTACTGTAGACGAGCTTCTTGTGAACACAGCCGTCCCAAATATTGGGGTGGCTGTCTGTTTTTGATTTTAATTTCCGTAAGCTATAGGACCATAAGTGGAAGTGCCATAGACTGTGTTGCTTTGTTTCTTATGTGTTTCAGGAAACACCATACACTTCTCCAGGCTGGCTGCTGGCAATTTACATCCTGCCAATCAGCATAACAAGGCTCCCTGTTCTCCATATCCTGTCCTACCTTTCTGGATTTTACACTTTTTTCAGATGGCCCTCTTGCCCGGGGGGCAGTGAGACTTCATTGTAGTGCAGATTTCCTTTACAGGCTTGCTTGGTTGGCCAAAAAGGGCGTATGCGTTTTTTCCTGAATATATTCAGGAAAAAACGCATACGCCCTTTTTGGCCAAGTGCATCATTGTCGACGTTCTGCCTCTTTTCCTATGCTTTCAGGGCAATTCCAGTCTACCCCCTGCAATCGTTTTCCTGAAATTCTGCCCCGCTTTCAAGTCCCCTTCGCAGGCTTACTTCAATATATTTTTGGAGGATAGCTGTCATTTATAACTCTGCAGGTTTGTGAATTACAGTGCCCCTGAGCTCCTTTCTTCAACTCGCTTTCTTGTGAGCTGGGCACAAAACCGCAGGATTGCTTCAGGCCCTAATCTGTTTCGGGCAGGGCATGCTGAGCCTTTGGTAAATTCCTCTTCCTGGTGGGAAATGAGCGTTACATTTGCCCGTGCAGACACCTACAGCTAGTCTCTCATTGGTTCTCCCTATTCCTGTTCATCTTGCACAGAAATTGCAAGCTGTGCCAAACAGGAGGTTAAAGGCACTGACTCTCCAAGCAGGGAGACTGTTAGTAAATCATCTGGAATGGTGAACCCGAGGACCAGGATACGAAAACTGAGATGCATTTTAAATCATTTCCCCATAACACGGTGGACCATACTGTGGGTTTCACATGCATGTTTTAGCTGGAGGAAGAATCCCTTGAACCTGAAGAGTTGGGACCCATGGAATAGGTACCATACAGTATGACTTCAAAGGGTGTGCATTTGCTCACCTAAACTCACCAATGCTATCAGCCTGAAGTGTCCAGCCTTATGTCTCAACCAGCTCTGGGTGTAGATGTGGTCAATCCCGGTTGCATCACATGCCCTGAGTGAATTATTTAAGAATTGCTCTCTATTTCACTGTCTTTGTGTTTTGTTTTCGAAATTTATTTTGATAATGGGATTTATCGGATTTTCACTGCTGCCTTTCGGCCGCTGTACACACCCTTGATTCTCTTACGGAGACATATATATCCATGGGTTTTAAGATTCTTCCTAGTCAGGTATATTCCTAGGCGTTGAATATGTGGTGTTGGGTCCATTTCGTTGAGCAAGGAGTAGGTCTTGTCTATTACATATTGGGCTTATGGAAAGTTATCTGTGCTAATTTCAGTCTCTGGTTTTATGCAGCACCCCAAGGCACCTTTCCCCATAAGCAAGCACTATTTGGTTTTCTAAATTTGAGACCCTTTTCTATTTTGTAATTCAGTTCATGTGTAGTCAAGTTTACATTCCGTGTATTCGTGATATCTTATGATGTTTCTTTTTCTGTGTGACGTAGTTCACGTAGAATCACCGTACCTGCATCCACTCACTATGCCGCTATGGGCCTGATGACACAGATTTCATTGCTGAGTGATATTGCATTGTACGTACGTGCCACAAGTTCTTTATCCATTTTTTGCTTTCTGGGATATTTACCTGATACTGTAGACGAGCTTCTTGTGAACACAGCCGTCTCAAATATTGGGGTGGCTGTCTGTTTTTGATTTTAATTTCCGTAAGCTATAGGACCATAAGTGGAAGTGCCATAGGCTGTGTTGCTTTGTTTCTTTCGTGTTTCAGGAAACACCATACACTTCTCCAGGGTGGCTGCTGGCAATTTACATCCTGCCAATCAGCATAACAAGGCTCCCTGTTCTCCATATCCTGTCCTACCTTTCTGGATTTTACACTTTTTTCAGATGGCCCTTTTGCCAGGGGGGCAGTGAGACTTCATTGTAGTGCAGATTTCATTTTCAGGCTTGCTTGGTTGGCCAAAAAGTGCGTATGCGTTTTTTCCTGAATATATTCAGGAAAAAACGCATACGCCCTTTTTGGCCAAGTGCATCATTGTCGACGTTCTGACTCTTTTCCTATGCTTTCAGGGCAATTCCAGTCTACCCCCGGAAATCGTTTTCCTGAAATTCTGCCCCGCTTTCAAGTCCCCTTCGCAGGCTTACTTCAATATATTTTTGGAGGATAGCTGTCATTTATAACTCTGCAGGTTTGTGAATTACAGTGCCCCTGAGCTCCTTTCTTCAACCCGCTTTCTTGTGAGCTGGGCACAAAACCGCAGGATTGCTTCAGGCCCTAATCTGTTTCCGGCAGGGCACGCTGAGCCTTTGGTTAATTCGTCTTCCTGGTGGGAAATGAGCGTTACATTTGCCCGTGCAGACACCTACAGCTAGTCTCTCATTGGTTCTCCCTATTCCTGTTCATTTTGCACAGAAATTGCAAGCTGTGCCAAAGAGGAGGTTAAAGGCACTGACTCTCCAAGCGGGGAGAGTGTTAGTGAAGCATCTGGAATGGTGAACCCGAGGACCAGGATACGAAAACTGAGATGCATTTTAAATCATTTCCCAATCACATGGTGGACGATACTCTTGGTTTCCCATGCATGTTTTAGCTGGAGGAAGAATCCCTTGAACCTGGAGAGTTGGGACCCATGGAATGGGTACCATGCAGTATGACTTCAAAGGGTCTGCATTTGCTCACCGAAACTCACCAATGCTATCAGCCTGAAGTGTCCAGCCTTATGTCTCAACCAGCTCTGGGTGTAGATGTGTTAAATCCCGGTTGCATCACATGCCCTGAGTGAATTATTTAAGAATTGCTCTCTATTTCACTGTCTTTATGATTTTTTTTTGAAATTTATTTTGATAATGGGATTTATCGGATTTTCACTGCTGCGTTTATGCCGCTGTACACACGCTTGATTCTCTTACGGAGACATATATATCCATGGGTTTTAAGATTCTTCCTAGTCAGGTATATTCCTAGGCGTTGAATATGTGGTGTTGGGTCCATTTCGTTGAGCAAGGAGTAGGTCTTGTCTATTACATATTTGGCTTATGGAAAGTTATCTGTGCTAATTTCAGTCTCTGGTTTTATGAAGCACCCCAACGCACCTTTCCCCATAAGCAAGCACTAGTTGGTTTTCTAAATTTGAGACCCTGTTCTGTTTTGTAATTCAGTTCATGTGTAGTCAAGTTTACATTCCGTGTATTAGTGATATCTTATGATGTTTCTTTTTCTGTGTGACGTAGTTCACGTAGAATCACCGTACCTGCATCCACTCACTATGCCGCTACGGGCCTGATGACACAGATTTCATTGCTGAGTGATATTGCATTGTACGTACGTGCCACAACTTCTTTATCCATATTTTGCTTTCTGGGATATTTACCTGTTACTGTAGACGAGCTTCTTGTGAACACAGCCGTCCCAAATATTGGGGTGGCTGTCTGTTTTTGATTTTAATTTCCGTAAGCTATAGGACCATAAGTGGAAGTGCCATAGACTGTGTTGCTTTGTTTCTTATGTGTTTCAGGAAACACCATACACTTCTCCAGGCTGGCTGCTGGCAATTTACATCCTGCCAATCAGCATAACAAGGCTCCCTGTTCTCCATATCCTGTCCTACCTTTCTGGATTTTACACTTTTTTCAGATGGCCCTCTTGCCCGGGGGGCAGTGAGACTTCATTGTAGTGCAGATTTCCTTTACAGGCTTGCTTGGTTGGCCAAAAAGGGCGTATGCGTTTTTTCCTGAATATATTCAGGAAAAAACGCATACGCCCTTTTTGGCCAAGTGCATCATTGTCGACGTTCTGCCTCTTTTCCTATGCTTTCAGGGCAATTCCAGTCTACCCCCTGCAATCGTTTTCCTGAAATTCTGCCCCGCTTTCAAGTCCCCTTCGCAGGCTTACTTCAATATATTTTTGGAGGATAGCTGTCATTTATAACTCTGCAGGTTTGTGAATTACAGTGCCCCTGAGCTCCTTTCTTCAACTCGCTTTCTTGTGAGCTGGGCACAAAACCGCAGGATTGCTTCAGGCCCTAATCTGTTTCGGGCAGGGCATGCTGAGCCTTTGGTAAATTCCTCTTCCTGGTGGGAAATGAGCGTTACATTTGCCCGTGCAGACACCTACAGCTAGTCTCTCATTGGTTCTCCCTATTCCTGTTCATCTTGCACAGAAATTGCAAGCTGTGCCAAACAGGAGGTTAAAGGCACTGACTCTCCAAGCAGGGAGACTGTTAGTAAATCATCTGGAATGGTGAACCCGAAGACCAGGATACGAAAACTGAGATGCATTTTAAATCATTTCCCCATAACACGGTGGACCATACTGTGGGTTTCACATGCATGTTTTAGCTGGAGGAAGAATCCCTTGAACCTGAAGAGTTGGGACCCATGGAATAGGTACCATACAGTATGACTTCAAAGGGTGTGCATTTGCTCACCTAAACTCACCAATGCTATCAGCCTGAAGTGTCCAGCCTTATGTCTCAACCAGCTCTGGGTGTAGATGTGGTCAATCCCGGTTGCATCACATGCCCTGAGTGAATTATTTAAGAATTGCTCTCTATTTCACTGTCTTTGTGTTTTGTTTTCGAAATTTATTTTGATAATGGGATTTATCGGATTTTCACTGCTGCCTTTCGGCCGCTGTACACACCCTTGATTCTCTTACGGAGACATATATATCCATGGGTTTTAAGATTCTTCCTAGTCAGGTATATTCCTAGGCGTTGAATATGTGGTGTTGGGTCCATTTCGTTGAGCAAGGAGTAGGTCTTGTCTATTACATATTGGGCTTATGGAAAGTTATCTGTGCTAATTTCAGTCTCTGGTTTTATGCAGCACCCCAAGGCACCTTTCCCCATAAGCAAGCACTAGTTGGTTTTCTAAATTTGAGACCCTTTTCTATTTTGTAATTCAGTTCATGTGTAGTCAAGTTTACATTCCGTGTATTCATGATATCTTATGATGTTTCTTTTTCTGTGTGACGTAGTTCACGTAGAGTCACCGTACCTGCATCCACTCACTATGCCGCTATGGGCCTGATGACACAGATTTCATTGCTGAGTGATATTGCATTGTACGTACGTGCCACAAGTTCTTTATCCATTTTTTGCTTTCTGGGATATTTACCTGATACTGTAGACGAGCTTCTTGTGAACACAGCCGTCTCAAATATTGGGGTGGCTGTCTGTTTTTGATTTTAATTTCCGTAAGCTATAGGACCATAAGTGGAAGTGCCATAGGCTGTGTTGCTTTGTTTCTTTCGTGTTTCAGGAAACACCATACACTTCTGCAGGGTGGCTGCTGGCAATTTACATCCTGCCAATCAGCATAACAAGGCTCCCTGTTTTCCATATCCTGTCCTACCTTTCTGGATTTTACACTTTTTTCAGAGGCCCTTTTGCCAGGGGGGCAGTGAGACTTCATTGTAGTGCAGATTTCATTTACAGGCTTGCTTGGTTGGCCAAAAAGGGCGTATGCGTTTTTTCCTGAATATATTCAGGAAAAAACACATACGCCCTTTTTCGCCAAGTGCATCATTGTCGACGTTCTGCCTCTTTTCCTATGCTTTCAGGGCAATTCCAGTCTACCCCCTGCAATCGTTGTCCTGAAATTCTGCCCCGCTTTCAACTCCCCTTCGCAGGCTTACTTCAATATATTTTTGGAGGATAGCTGTCATTTATAACTCTGCAGGTTTGTGAATTACAGTGCCCCTGAGCTCCTTTCTTCAACTCGCTTTCTTGTGAGCTGGGCACAAAACCGCAGGATTGCTTCAGGCCCTAATCTGTTTCCGGCAGGGCACGCTGAGCCTTTGGTTAATTCCTCTTCCTGGTGGGAAATGAGCGTTACATTTGCCCGTGCAGAAACCTACAGCTAGTCTCTCATTGGTTCTCCCTATTCCTGTTCATTTTGCACAGAAATTGCAAGCTGTGCCAAAGAGGAGGTTAAAGGCACTGACTCTCCAAGCGGGGAGAGTGTTAGTAAAGCATCTGGAATGGTGAACCCGAGGACCAGGATACGAAAACTGAGATGCATTTTAAATCATTTCCCAATCACATGGTGGACGATACTCTTGGTTTCCCATGCATGTTTTAGCTGGAGGAAGAATCCCTTGAACCTGGAGAGTTGGGACCCATGGAATGGGTACCATGCAGTATGACTTCAAAGGGTCTGCATTTGCTCACCGAAACTCACCAATGCTATCAGCCTGAAGTGTCCAGCCTTATGTTTCAACCAGCTCTGGGTGTAGATGTGTTAAATCCCGGTTGCATCACATGCCCTGAGTGAATTATTTAAGAATTGCTCTCTATTTCACTGTCTTTTTGATTTTTTTTTGAAATTTATTTTGATAATGGGATTTATCGGATTTTCACTGCTGCGTTTATGCCGCTGTACACATGCTTGATTCTCTTACGGAGACATATATATCCATGGGTTTTAAGATTCTTCCTAGTCAGGTATATTCCTAGGCGTTGAATATGTGGTGTTGGGTCCATTTCGTTGAGCAAGGAGTAGGTCTTGTCTATTACATATTTGGCTTATGGAAAGTTATCTGTGCTAATTTCAGTCTCTGGTTTTATGAAGCACCCCAACGCACCTTTCCCCATAAGCAAGCACTAGTTGGTTTTCTAAATTTGAGACCCTGTTCTGTTTTGTAATTCAGTTCATGTGTAGTCAAGTTTACATTCCGTGTATTAGTGATATCTTATGATGTTTCTTTTTCTGTGTGACGTAGTTCACGTAGAATTACCGTACCTGCATCCACTCACTATGCCGCTACGGGCCTGATGACACAGATTTCATTGCTGAGTGATATTGCATTGTACGTACGTGCCACAACTTCTTTATCCATATTTTGCTTTCTGGGATAATTACCTGTTACTGTAGACGAGCTTCTTGTGAACACAGCCGTCCCAAATATTGGGGTGGCTGTCTGTTTTTGATTTTAATTTCCGTAAGCTATAGGACCATAAGTGGAAGTGCCATAGACTGTGTTGCTTTGTTTCTTATGTGTTTCAGGAAACACCATACACTTCTCCAGGCTGGCTGCTGGCAATTTACATCCTGCCAATCAGCATAACAAGGCTCCCTGTTCTCCATATCCTGTCCTACCTTTCTGGATTTTACACTTTTTTCAGATGGCCCTCTTGCCCGGGGGGCAGTGAGACTTCATTGTAGTGCAGATTTCCTTTACAGGCTTGCTTGGTTGGCCAAAAAGGGCGTATGCGTTTTTTCCTGAATATATTCAGGAAAAAACGCATACGCCCTTTTTGGCCAAGTGCATCATTGTCGACGTTCTGCCTCTTTTCCTATGCTTTCAGGGCAATTCCAGTCTACCCCCTGCAATCGTTTTCCTGAAATTCTGCCCCGCTTTCAAGTCCCCTTCGCAGGCTTACTTCAATATATTTTTGGAGGATAGCTGTCATTTATAACTCTGCAGGTTTGTGAATTACAGTGCCCCTGAGCTCCTTTCTTCAACTCGCTTTCTTGTGAACTGGGCAAAAAACCGCAGGATTGCTTCAGGCCCTAATCTGTTTCGGGCAGGGCATGCTGAGCCTTTGGTAAATTCCTCTTCCTGGTGGGAAATGAGCGTTACATTTGCCCGTGCAGACACCTACAGCTAGTCTCTCATTGGTTCTCCCTATTCCTGTTCATCTTGCACAGAAATTGCAAGCTGTGCCAAACAGGAGGTTAAAGGCACTGACTCTCCAGGCAGGGAGACTCTTAGTAAATCATCTGGAATGGTGAACCCGAGGACCAGGATACGAAAACTGAGATGCATTTTAAATCATTTCCCAATCACATGGTGGACGATACTCTTGGTTTCCCATGCATGTTTTAGCTGGAGGAAGAATCCCTTGAACCTGGAGAGTTGGGACCCATGGAATGGGTACCATGCAGTATGACTTCAAAGGGTCTGCATTTGCTCACCGAAACTCACCAATGCTATCAGCCTGAAGTGTCCAGCCTTATGTCTCAACCAGCTCTGGGTGTAGATATGTTAAATCCCGGTTGCATCACATGCCCTGAGTGAATTATTTAAGAATTGCTCTCTATTTCACTGTCTTTATGATTTTTTTTTGAAATTTATTTTGATAATGGGATTTATCGGATTTTCACTGCTGCGTTTATGCCGCTGTACACACGCTTGATTCTCTTACGGAGACATATATATCCATGGGTTTTAAGATTCTTCCTAGTCAGGTATATTCCTAGGCGTTGAATATGTGGTGTTGGGTCCATTTCGTTGAGCAAGGAGTAGGTCTTGTCTATTACATATTTGGCTTATGGAAAGTTATCTGTGCTAATTTCAGTCTCTGGTTTTATGAAGCACCCCAACGCACCTTTCCCCATAAGCAAGCACTAGTTGGTTTTCTAAATTTGAGACCCTGTTCTGTTTTGTAATTCAGTTCATGTGTAGTCAAGTTTACATTCCGTGTATTAGTGATATCTTATGATGTTTCTTTTTCTGTGTGACGTAGTTCACGTAGAATCACCGTACCTGCATCCACTCACTATGCCGCTACGGGCCTGATGACACAGATTTCATTGCTGAGTGATATTGCATTGTACGTACGTGCCACAACTTCTTTATCCATATTTTGCTTCTGGGATATTTACCTGTTACTGTAGACGAGCTTCTTGTGAACACAGCCGTCCCAAATATTGGGGTGGCTGTCTGTTTTTGATTTTAATTTCCGTAAGCTATAGGACCATAAGTGGAAGTGCAATAGACTGTGTTGCTTTGTTTCTTATGTGTTTCAGGAAACACCATACACTTCTCCAGGCTGGCTGCTGGCAATTTACATCCTGCCAATCAGCATAACAAGGCTCCCTGTTCTCCATATCCTGTCCTACCTTTCTGGATTTTACACTTTTTTCAGATGGCCCTCTTGCCCGGGGGGCAGTGAGACTTCATTGTAGTGCAGATTTCCTTTACAGGCTTGCTTGGTTGGCCAAAAAGGGCGTATGCGTTTTTTCCTGAATATATTCAGGAAAAAACGCATACGCCCTTTTTGGCCAAGTGCATCATTGTCGACGTTCTGCCTCTTTTCCTATGCTTTCAGGGCAATTCCAGTCTACCCCCTGCAATCGTTTTCCTGAAATTCTGCCCCGCTTTCAAGTCCCCTTCGCAGTCTTACTTCAATATATTTTTGGAGGATAGCTGTCATTTATAACTGCAGGTTTGTGAATTATAGTGCCCCTGAGCTCCTTTCTTCAACTCGCTTTCTTGTGAACTGGGCACAAAACCTCAGGATTGCTTCAGGCCCTAATCTGTTTCGGGCAGGGCATGCTGAGCCTTTGGTAAATTCCTCTTCCTGGTGGGAAATGAGCATTACATTTGCCCGTGCAGACACCTACAGCTAGTCTCTCATTGGTTCTCCCTATTCCTGTTCATCTTGCACAGAAATTGCAAGCTGTGCCAAACAGGAGGTTAAAGGCACTGACTCTCCAAGCAGGGAGACTGTTAGTAAATCATCTGGAATGGTGAACCCGAGGACCAGGATACGAAAACTGAGATGCATTTTAAATCATTTCCCCATAACACAGTGGACCATACTGTGGGTTTCACATGCATGTTTTAGCTGGAGGAAGAATCCCTTGAACCTGAAGAGTTGGGACCCATGGAATAGGTACCATACAGTATGACTTCAAAGGGTGTGCATTTGCTCACCTAAACTCACCAATGCTATCAGCCTGAAGTGTCCAGCCTTATGTCTCAACCAGCTCTGGGTGTAGATGTGGTCAATCCCGTTTGCATCACATGCCCTGAGTGAATTATTTAAGAATTGCTGTCTATTTCACTGTCTTTGTGTTTTGTTTTCGAAATTTATTTTGATAATGGGATTTATCGGATTTTCACTGCTGCCTTTTGGCCGCTGTACACACCCTTGATTCTCTTATGGAGACATATATATCCATGGGTTTTAAGATTCTTCCTAGTCAGGTATATTCCTAGGCGTTGAATATGTGGTGTTGGGTCCATTTGGTTGAGCAAGGAGTAGGTCTTGTCTATTACATATTGGGCTTATGGAAAGTTATCTGTGCTAATTTCAGTCTCTGGTTTTATGCAGCACCCCAAGGCACCTTTCCCCATAAGCAAGCACTAGTTGGTTTTCTAAATTTGAGACCCTTTTCTATTTTGTAATTCAGTTCATGTGTAGTCAAGTTTACGTTCCGTGTATTCGTGATATCTTATGATGTTTCTTTTTCTGTGTGACGTAGTTCACGTAGAATCACCGTACCTGCATCCACTCACTATGCCGCTATGGGCCTGATGACACAGATTTCATTGCTGAGTGATATTGCATTGTACGTACGTGCCACAAGTTCTTTATCCATTTTTTGCTTTCTGGGATATTTACCTGATACTGTAGACGAGCTTCTTGTGAACACAGCCGTCTCAAATATTGGGGTGGCTGTCTGTTTTTGATTTTAATTTCCGTAAGCTATAGGACCATAAGTGGAAGTGCCATAGGCTGTGTTGCTTTGTTTCTTTCGTTTTTCAGGAAACACCATACACTTCTCCAGGGTGGCTGCTGGCAATTTACATCCTGCCAATCAGCATAACAAGGCTCCCTGTTCTCCATATCCTGTCCTACCTTTCTGGATTTTACACTTTTTTCAGATGGCCCTTTTGCCAGGGGGGCAGTGAGACTTCATTGTAGTGCAGATTTCATTTACAGGCTTGCTTGGTTGGCCAAAAAGGGCGTATGCGTTTTTTCCTGAATATATTCAGGAAAAAACGCATACGCCCTTTTTGGCCAAGTGCATCATTGTCGACGTTCTGCCTCTTTTCCTATGATTTCAGGGCAATTCCAGTCTACCCCCTGCAATCGTTTTCCTGAAATTCTGCCCCGCTTTCAAGTCCCCTTCGCAGGCATACTTCAATATATTTTTGGAGGATAGCTGTCATTTATAACTCTGCAGGTTTGTGAATTACAGTGCCCCTGAGCTCCTTTCTTCAACTCGCTTTCTTGTGAACTGGGCACAAAACCGCAGGATTGCTTCAGGCCCTAATCTGTTTCGGGCAGGGCATGCTGAGCCTTTGGTAAATTCCTCTTCCTGGTGGGAAATGAGCGTTACATTTGCCCGTGCAGACACCTACAGCTAGTCTCTCATTGGTTCTCCCTATTCCTGTTCATCTTGCACAGAAATTGCAAGCTGTGCCAAACAGGAGGTTAAAGGCACTGACTCTCCAAGCAGGGAGACTGTTAGTAAATCATCTGGAATGGTGAACCCGAGGACCAGGATACGAAAACTGAGATGCATTTTAAATCATTTCCCCATAACACGGTGGACCATACTGTGGGTTTCACATGCATGTTTTAGCTGGAGGAAGAATCCCTTGAACCTGAAGAGTTGGGACCCATGGAATAGGTACCATACAGTATGACTTCAAAGGGTGTGCATTTGCTCACCTAAACTCACCAATGCTATCAGCCTGAAGTGTCCAGCCTTATGTCTCAACCAGCTCTGGGTGTAGATGTGGTCAATCCCGGTTGCATCACATGCCCTGAGTGAATTATTTAAGAATTGCTCTCTATTTCACTGTCTTTGTGTTTTGTTTTCGAAATTTATTTTGATAATGGGATTTATCGGATTTTCACTGCTGCCTTTTGGCCGCTGTACACACCCTTGATTCTCTTATGGAGACATATATATCCATGGGTTTTAAGATTCTTCCTAGTCAGGTATATTCCTAGGCGTTGAATATGTGGTGTTGGGTCCATTTCGTTGAGCAAGGAGTAGGTCTTGTCTATTACATATTGGGCTTATGGAAAGTTATCTGTGCTAATTTCAGTCTCTGGTTTTATGCAGCACCCCAAGGCACCTTTCCCCATAAGCAAGCACTAGTTGGTTTTCTAAATTTGAGACCCTTTTCTATTTTGTAATTCAGTTCATGTGTAGTCAAGTTTACATTCCGTGTATTCGTGATATCTTATGATGTTTCTTTTTCTGTGTGACGTAGTTCACGTAGAATCACCGTACCTGCATCCACTCACTATGCCGCTATGGGCCTGATGACACAGATTTCATTGCTGAGTGATATTGCATTGTACGTACGTGCCACAAGTTCTTTATCCATTTTTTGCTTTCTGGGATATTTACCTGATACTGTAGACGAGCTTCTTGTGAACACAGCCGTCTCAAATATTGGGGTGGCTGTCTGTTTTTGATTTTAATTTCCGTAAGCTATAGGACCATAAGTGGAAGTGCCATAGGCTGTGTTGCTTTGTTTCTTTCGTTTTTCAGGAAACACCATACACTTCTCCAGGGTGGCTGCTGGCAACTTACATCCTGCCAATCAGCATAACAAGGCTCCCTGTTCTCCATATCCTGTCCTACCTTTCTGGATTTTACACTTTTTTCAGATGGCCCTTTTGCCAGGGGGGCAGTGAGACTTCATTGTAGTGCAGATTTCATTTACAGGCTTGCTTGGTTGGCCAAAAAGGGCGTATGCGTTTTTTCCTGAATATATTCAGGAAAAAACGCATACGCCCTTTTTGGCCAAGTGCATCATTGTCGACGTTCTGCCTCTTTTCCTATGCTTTCAGGGCAATTCCAGTCTACCCCCTGCAATCGTTTTCCTGAAATTCTGCCCCGCTTTCAAGTCCCCTTCGCAGGCATACTTCAATATATTTTTGGAGGAAAGCTGTCATTTATAACTCTGCAGGTTTGTGAATTACAGTGCCCCTGAGCTCCTTTCTTCAACTCGCTTTCTTGTGAGCTGGGCACAAAACCGCAGGATTGCTTCAGGCCCTAATCTGTTTCCGGCAGGGCACACTGAGCCTTTGTTTAATTCCTCTTCCTGGTGGGCAATGAGCGTTACATTTGCCCGTGCAGACACCTACAGCTAGTCTCTCATTGGTTCTCCCTATTCCTGTTCATTTTGCACAGAAATTGCAAGCTGTGCCAAAGAGGAGGTTAAAGGCACTGACTCTCCAAGCGGGGAGAGTGTTAGTAAAGCATCTGGAATGGTGAACCCGAGGACCAGGATACGAAAACTGAGATGCATTTTAAATCATTTCCCAATCACATGGTGGACGATACTCTTGGTTTCCCATGCATGTTTTAGCTGCAGGAAGAATCCCTTGAACCTGGAGAGTTGGGACCCATGGAATGGGTACCATGCAGTATGACTTCAAAGGGTCTGCATTTGCTCACCGAAACTCACCAATGCTATCAGCCTGAAGTGTCCAGCCTTATGTCTCAACCAGCTCTGGGTGTAGATGTGTTAAATCCCGGTTGCATCACATGCCCTGAGTGAATTATTTAAGAATTGCTCTCTATTTCACTGTCTTTATGATTTTTTTTTGAAATTTATTTTGATAATGGGATTTATCGGATTTTCACTGCTGCGTTTATGCCGCTGTACACACGCTTGATTCTCTTACGGAGACATATATATCCATGGGTTTTAAGATTCTTCCTAGTCAGGTATATTCCTAGGCGTTGAATATGTGGTGTTGGGTCCATTTCGTTGAGCAAGGAGTAGGTCTTGTCTATTACATATTTGGCTTATGGAAAGTTATCTGTGCTAATTTCAGTCTCTGGTTTTATGAAGCACCCCAACGCACCTTTCCCCATAAGCAAGCACTAGTTGGTTTTCTAAATTTGAGACCCTGTTCTGTTTTGTAATTCAGTTCATGTGTAGTCAAGTTTACATTCCGTGTATTAGTGATATCTTATGATGTTTCTTTTTCTGTGTGACGTAGTTCACGTAGAATCACCGTACCTGCATCCACTCACTATGCCGCTACGGGCCTGATGACACAGATTTCATTGCTGAGTGATATTGCATTGTACGTACGTGCCACAACTTCTTTATCCATATTTTGCTTTCTGGGATATTTACCTGTTACTGTAGACGAGCTTCTTGTGAACACAGCCGTCCCAAATATTGGGGTGGCTGTCTGTTTTTGATTTTAATTTCCGTAAGCTATAGGACCATAAGTGGAAGTGCCATAGACTGTGTTGCTTTGTTTCTTATGTGTTTCAGGAAACACCATACACTTCTCCAGGCTGGCTGCTGGCAATTTACATCCTGCCAATCAGCATAACAAGGCTCCCTGTTCTCCATATCCTGTCCTACCTTTCTGGATTTTACACTTTTTTCAGATGGCCCTCTTGCCCGGGGGGCAGTGAGACTTCATTGTAGTGCAGATTTCCTTTACAGGCTTGCTTGGTTGGCCAAAAAGGCGTATGCGTTTTTTCCTGAATATATTCAGGAAAAAACGCATACGCCCTTTTTGGCCAAGTGCATCATTGTCGACGTTCTGCCTCTTTTCCTATGCTTTCAGGGCAATTCCAGTCTACCCCCTGCAATCGTTTTCCTGAAATTCTGCCCCGCTTTCAAGTCCCCTTCGCAGGCTTACTTCAATATATTTTTGGAGGATAGCTGTCATTTATAACTCTGCAGGTTTGTGAATTACAGTGCCCCTGAGCTCCTTTCTTCAACTCGCTTTCTTGTGAACTGGGCACAAAACCACAGGATTGCTTCAGGCCCTAATCTGTTTCGGGCAGGGCATGCTGAGCCTTTGGTAAATTCCTCTTCCTGGTGGGAAATGAGCGTTACATTTGCCCGTGCAGACACCTACAGCTAGTCTCTCATTGGTTCTCCCTATTCCTGTTCATCTTGCACAGAAATTGCAAGCTGTGCCAAACAGGAGGTTAAAGGCACTGACTCTCCAAGCAGGGAGACTGTTAGTAAATCATCTGGAATGGTGAACCCGAGGACCAGGATACGAAAACTGAGATGCATTTTAAATCATTTCCCCATAACACGGTGGACCATACTGTGGGTTTCACATGCATGTTTTAGCTGGAGGAAGAATCCCTTGAACCTGAAGAGTTGGGACCCATGGAATAGGTACCATACAGTATGACTTCAAAGGGTGTGCATTTGCTCACCTAAACTCACCAATGCTATCAGCCTGAAGTGTCCAGCCTTATGTCTCAACCAGCTCTGGGTGTAGATGTGGTCAATCCCGGTTGCATCACATGCCCTGAGTGAATTATTTAAGAATTGCTCTCTATTTCACTGTCTTTGTGTTTTGTTTTCGAAATTTATTTTGATAATGGGATTTATCGGATTTTCACTGCTGCCTTTCGGCCGCTGTACACACCCTTGATTCTCTTACGGAGACATATATATCCATGGGTTTTAAGATTCTTCCTAGTCAGGTATATTCCTAGGCGTTGAATATGTGGTGTTGGGTCCATTTCGTTGAGCAAGGAGTAGGTCTTGTCTATTACATATTGGGCTTATGGAAAGTTATCTGTGCTAATTTCAGTCTCTGGTTTTATGCAGCACCCCAAGGCACCTTTCCCCATAAGCAAGCACTAGTTGGTTTTCTAAATTTGAGACCCTTTTCTATTTTGTAATTCAGTTCATGTGTAGTCAAGTTTACATTCCGTGTATTCGTGATATCTTATGATGTTTCTTTTTCTGTGTGACGTAGTTCACGTAGAATCACCGTACCTGCATCCACTCACTATGCCGCTATGGGCCTGATGACACAGATTTCATTGCTGAGTGATATTGCATTGTACGTACGTGCCACAAGTTCTTTATCCATTTTTTGCTTTCTGGGATATTTACCTGATACTGTAGACGAGCTTCTTGTGAACACAGCCGTCTCAAATATTGGGGTGGCTGTCTGTTTTTGATTTTAATTTCCGTAAGCTATAGGACCATAAGTGGAAGTGCCATAGGCTGTGTTGCTTTTTTTCTTTCGTGTTTCAGGAAACACCATACACTTCTCCAGGGTGGCTGCTGGCAATTTACATCCTGCCAATCAGCATAACAAGGCTCCCTGTTCTCCATATCCTGTCCTACCTTTCTGGATTTTACACTTTTTTCAGATGGCCCTTTTGCCAGGGGGGCAGTGAGACTTCATTGTAGTGCAGATTTCATTTACAGGCTTGCTTGGTTGGCCAAAAAGGGCGTATGCGTTTTTTCCTGAATATATTCAGGAAAAAACGCATACGCCCTTTTTGGCCAAGTGCATCATTGTCGACGTTCTGCCTCTTTTCCTATGCTTTCAGGGCAATTCCAGTCTACCCCCTGCAATCGTTTTCCTGAAATTCTGCCCCGCTTTCAAGTCCCCTTCGCAGGCTTACTTCAATATATTTTTGGAGGAAAGCTGTCATTTATAACTCTGCAGGTTTGTGAATTACAGTGCCCCTGAGCTCCTTTCTTCAACTCGCTTTCTTGTGAGCTGGGCACAAAACCGCAGGATTGCTTCAGGCCCTAATCTGTTTCCAGCAGGGCACACTGAGCCTTTGTTTAATTCCTCTTCCTGGTGGGCAATGAGCGTTACATTTGCCCGTGCAGACACCTACAGCTAGTCTCTCATTGGTTCTCCCTATTCCTGTTCATTTTGCACAGAAATTGCAAGCTGTGCCAAAGAGGAGGTTAAAGGCACTGACTCTCCAAGCGGGGAGAGTGTTAGTAAAGCATCTGGAATGGTGAACCCGAGGACCAGGATACGAAAACTGAGATGCATTTTAAATCATTTCCCAATCACATGGTGGACGATACTCTTGGTTTCCCATGCATGTTTTAGCTGCAGGAAGAATCCCTTGAACCTGGAGAGTTGGGACCCATGGAATGGGTACCATGCAGTATGACTTCAAAGGGTCTGCATTTGCTCACCGAAACTCACCAATGCTATCAGCCTGAAGTGTCCAGCCTTATGTCTCAACCAGCTCTGGGTGTAGATGTGGTCAATCCCGGTTGCATCACATGCCCTGAGTGAATTATTTAAGAATTGCTCTCTATTTCACTGTCTTTGTGTTTTGTTTTCGAAATTTATTTTGATAATGGGATTTATCGGATTTTCACTGCTGCCTTTTGGCCGCTGTACACACCCTTGATTCTCTTACGGAGACATATATATCCATGGGTTTTAAGATTCTTCCTAGTCAGGTATATTCCTAGGCGTTGAATATGTGGTGTTGGGTCCATTTCGTTGAGCAAGGAGTAGGTCTTGTCTATTACATATTGGGCTTATGGAAAGTTATCTGTGCTAATTTCAGTCTCTGGTTTTATGCAGCACCCCAAGGCACCTTTCCCCATAAGCAAGCACTAGTTGGTTTTCTAAATTTGAGACCCTTTTCTATTTTGTAATTCAGTTCATGTGTAGTCAAGTTTACATTCCGTGTATTCGTGATATCTTATGATGTTTCTTTTTCTGTGTGACGTAGTTCACGTAGAATCACCGTACCTGCATCCACTCACTATGCCGCTATGGGCCTGATGACACAGATTTCATTGCTGAGTGATATTGCATTGTACGTACGTGCCACAAGTTCTTTATCCATTTTTTGCTTTCTGGGATATTTACCTGATACTGTAGACGAGCTTCTTGTGAACACAGCCGTCTCAAATATTGGGGTGGCTGTCTGTTTTTGATTTTAATTTCCGTAAGCTATAGGACCATAAGTGGAAGTGCCATAGGCTGTGTTGCTTTGTTTCTTTCGTTTTTCAGGAAACACCATACACTTCTCCAGGGTGGCTGCTGGCAACTTACATCCTGCCAATCAGCATAACAAGGCTCCCTGTTCTCCATATCCTGTCCTACCTTTCTGGATTTTACACTTTTTTCAGATGGCCCTCTTGCCCGGGGGGCAGTGAGACTTCATTGTAGTGCAGATTTCCTTTACAGGCTTGCTTGGTTGGCCAAAAAGGGCGTATGCGTTTTTTCCTGAATATATTCAGGAAAAAACGCATACGCCCTTTTTGGCCAAGTGCATCATTGTCGACGTTCTGCCTCTTTTCCTATGCTTTCAGGGCAATTCCAGTCTACCCCCTGCAATCGTTTTCCTGAAATTCTGCCCCGCTTTCAAGTCCCCTTCGCAGGCTTACTTCAATATATTTTTGGAGGATAGCTGTCATTTATAACTCTGCAGGTTTGTGAATTACAGTGCCCCTGAGCTCCTTTCTTCAACTCGCTTTCTTGTGAACTGGGCACAAAACCGCAGGATTGCTTCAGGCCCTAATCTGTTTCGGGCAGGGCATGCTGAGCCTTTGGTAAATTCCTCTTCCTGGTGGGAAATGAGCGTTACATTTGCCCGTGCAGACACCTACAGCTAGTCTCTCATTGGTTCTCCGTATTCCTGTTCATCTTGCACAGAAATTGCAAGCTGTGCCAAACAGGAGGTTAAAGGCACTGACTCTCCAAGCAGGGAGACTGTTAGTAAATCATCTGGAATGGTGAACCCGAGGACCAGGATACGAAAACTGAGATGCATTTTAAATCATTTCCCCATAACACGGTGGACCATACTGTGGGTTTCACATGCATGTTTTAGCTGGAGGAAGAATCCCTTGAACCTGAAGAGTTGGGACCCATGGAATAGGTACCATACAGTATGACTTCAAAGGGTGTGCATTTGCTCACCTAAACTCACCAATGCTATCAGCCTGAAGTGTCCAGCCTTATGTCTCCACCAGCTCTGGGTGTAGATGTGGTCAATCCCGGTTGCATCACATGCCCTGAGTGAATTATTTAAGAATTGCTCTCTATTTCACTGTCTTTGTGTTTTGTTTTCGAAATTTATTTTGATAATGGGATTTATCGGATTTTCACTGCTGCCTTTCGGCCGCTGTACACACCCTTGATTCTCTTACGGAGACATATATATCCATGGGTTTTAAGATTCTTCCTAGTCAGGTATATTCCTAGGCGTTGAATATGTGGTGTTGGGTCCATTTCGTTGAGCAAGGAGTAGGTCTTGTCTATTACATATTGGGCTTATGGAAAGTTATCTGTGCTAATTTCAGTCTCTGGTTTTATGCAACACCCCAAGGCACCTTTCCCCATAAGCAAGCACTAGTTGGTTTTCTAAATTTGAGACCCTTTTCTATTTTGTAATTCAGTTCATGTGTAGTCAAGTTTACATTCCGTGTATTCGTGATATCTTATGATGTTTCTTTTTCTGTGTGACGTAGTTCACGTAGAATAACCGTACCTGCATCCATTCACTATGCCGCTATGGGCCTGATGACACAGATTTCATTGCTGAGTGATATTGCATTGTACGTACGTGCCACAAGTTCTTTATCCATTTTTTGCTTTCTGGGATATTTACCTGATACTGTAGACGAGCTTCTTGTGAACACAGCCGTCTCAAATATTGGGGTGGCTGTCTGTTTTTGATTTTAATTTCCGTAAGCTATAGGACCATAAGTGGAAGTGCCATAGGCTGTGTTGCTTTGTTTCTTTCGTGTTTCAGGAAACACCATACACTTCTCCAGGGTGGCTGCTGGCAATTTACATCCTGCCAATCAGCATAACAAGGCTCCCTGTTCTCCATATCCTGTCCTACCTTTCTGGATTTTACACTTTTTTCAGATGGCCCTTTTGCCAGGGGGCAGTGAGACTTCATTGTAGTGCAGATTTCATTTACAGGCTTGCTTGGTTGGCCAAAAAGGGCGTATGCGTTTTTTCCTGAATATATTCAGGAAAAAACGCATACGCCCTTTTTGGCCAAGTGCATCATTGTCGACGTTCTGCCTCTTTTCCTATGCTTTCAGGGCAATTCCAGTCTACCCCCTGCAATCGTTTTCCTGAAATTCTGCCCCGCTTTCAAGTCCCCTTCGCAGGCTTACTTCAATATATTTTTGGAGGAAAGCTGTCATTTATAACTCTGCAGGTTTGTGAATTACAGTGCCCCTGAGCTCCTTTCTTCAACTCGCTTTCTTGTGAGCTGGGCACAAAACCGCAGGATTGCTTCAGGCCCTAATCTGTTTCCAGCAGGGCACACTGAGCCTTTGTTTAATTCCTCTTCCTGGTGGGCAATGAGCGTTACATTTGCCCGTGCAGACACCTACAGCTAGTCTCTCATTGGTTCTCCCTATTCCTGTTCATTTTGCACAGAAATTGCAAGCTGTGCCAAAGAGGAGGTTAAAGGCACTGACTCTCCAAGCGGGGAGAGTGTTAGTAAAGCATCTGGAATGGTGAACCCGAGGACCAGGATACGAAAACTGAGATGCATTTTAAATCATTTCCCAATCACATGGTGGACGATACTCTTGGTTTCCCATGCATGTTTTAGCTGGAGGAAGAATCCCTTGAACCTGGAGAGTTGGGACCCATGGAATGGGTACCATGCAGTATGACTTCAAAGGGTCTGCATTTGCTCACCGAAACTCACCAATGCTATCAGCCTGAAGTGTCCAGCCTTATGTCTCAACCAGCTCTGGGTGTAGATGTGTTAAATCCCGGTTGCATCACATGCCCTGAGTGAATTATTTAAGAATTGCTCTCTATTTCACTGTCTTTATGATTTTTTTTTGAAATTTATTTTGATAATGGGATTTATCGGATTTTCACTGCTGCGTTTATGCCGCTGTACACACGCTTGATTCTCTTACGGAGACATATATATCCATGGGTTTTAAGATTCTTCCTAGTCAGGTATATTCCTAGGCGTTGAATATGTGGTGTTGGGTCCATTTCGTTGAGCAAGGAGTAGGTCTTGTCTATTACATATTTGGCTTATGGAAAGTTATCTGTGCTAATTTCAGTCTCTGGTTTTATGAAGCACCCCAACGCACCTTTCCCCATAAGCAAGCACTAGTTGGTTTTCTAAATTTGAGACCCTGTTCTGTTTTGTAATTCAGTTCATGTGTAGTCAAGTTTACATTCCGTGTATTAGTGATATCTTATGATGTTTCTTTTTCTGTGTGATGTAGTTCACGTAGAATCACCGTACCTGCATCCACTCACTTGCCGCTACGGGCCTGATGACACAGATTTCATTGCTGAGTGATATTGCATTGTACGTACGTGCCACAACTTCTTTATCCATATTTTGCTTTCTGGGATATTTACCTGTTACTGTAGACGAGCTTCTTGTGAACACAGCCGTCCCAAATATTGGGGTGGCTGTCTGTTTTTGATTTTAATTTCCGTAAGCTATAGGACCATAAGTGGAAGTGCCATAGACTGTGTTGCTTTGTTTCTTATGTGTTTCAGGAAACACCATACATTTCTCCAGGCTGGCTGCTGGCAATTTACATCCTGCCAATCAGCATAACAAGGCTCCCTGTTCTCCGTATCCTGTCCTACCTTTCTGGATTTTACACTTTTTTCAGATGGCCCTTTTGCCAGGGGGGCAGTGAGACTTCATTGTAGTGCAGATTTCCTTTACAGGCTTGCTTGGTTGGCCAAAAAGGGCGTATGCGTTTTTTCCTGAATATATTCAGGAAAAAACGCATACGCCCTTTTTGGCCAAGTGCATCATTGTCGACGTTCTGCCTCTTTTCCTATGCTTTCAGGGCAATTCCAGTCTACCCCCTGCAATCGTTTTCCTGAAATTCTGCCCCGCTTTCAAGTCCCCTTCGCAGGCTTACTTCAATATATTTTTGGAGGATAGCTGTCATTTATAACTCTGCAGGTTTGTGAATTACAGTGCCCCTGAGCTCCTTTCTTCAACTCGCTTTCTTGTGAACTGGGCACAAAACCGCAGGATTGCTTCAGGCCCTAATCTGTTTCGGGCAGGGCATGCTGAGCCTTTGGTAAATTCCTCTTCCTGGTGGGAAATGAGCGTTACATTTGCCCGTGCAGACACCTACAGCTAGTCTCTCATTGGTTCTCCGTATTCCTGTTCATCTTGCACAGAAATTGCAAGCTGTGCCAAACAGGAGGTTAAAGGCACTGACTCTCCAAGCAGGGAGACTGTTAGTAAATCATCTGGAATGGTGAACCCGAGGACCAGGATACGAAAACTGAGATGCATTTTAAATCATTTCCCCATAACACGGTGGACCATACTGTGGGTTTCACATGCATGTTTTAGCTGGAGGAAGAATCCCTTGAACCTGAAGAGTTGGGACCCATGGAATAGGTACCATACAGTATGACTTCAAAGGGTGTGCATTTGCTCACCTAAACTCACCAATGCTATCAGCCTGAAGTGTCCAGCCTTATGTCTCAACCAGCTCTGGGTGTAGATGTGGTCAATCCCGGTTGCATCACATGCCCTGAGTGAATTATTTAAGAATTGCTCTCTATTTCACTGTCTTTGTGTTTTGTTTTCGAAATTTATTTTGATAATGGGATTTATCGGATTTTCACTGCTGCCTTTCGGCCGCTGTACACACCCTTGATTCTCTTACGGAGACATATATATCCATGGGTTTTAAGATTCTTCCTAGTCAGGTATATTCCTAGGCGTTGAATATGTGGTGTTGGGTCCATTTCGTTGAGCAAGGAGTAGGTCTTGTCTATTACATATTGGGCTTATGGAAAGTTATCTGTGCTAATTTCAGTCTCTGGTTTTATGCAGCACCCCAAGGCACCTTTCCCCATAAGCAAGCACTAGTTGGTTTTCTAAATTTGAGACCCTTTTCTATTTTGTAATTCAGTTCATGTGTAGTCAAGTTTACATTCCGTGTATTCGTGATATCTTATGATGTTTCTTTTTCTGTGTGACGTAGTTCACGTAGAATCACCGTACCTGCATCCACTCACTATGCCGCTATGGGCCTGATGACACAGATTTCATTGCTGAGTGATATTGCATTGTACGTACGTGCCACAAGTTCTTTATCCATTTTTTGCTTTCTGGGATATTTACCTGATACTGTAGACGAGCTTCTTGTGAACACAGCCGTCTCAAATATTGGGGTGGCTGTCTGTTTTTGATTTTAATTTCCGTAAGCTATAGGACCATAAGTGGAAGTGCCATAGGCTGTGTTGCTTTTTTTCTTTCGTGTTTCAGGAAACACCATACACTTCTCCAGGGTGGCTGCTGGCAATTTACATCCTGCCAATCAGCATAACAAGGCTCCCTGTTCTCCATATCCTGTCCTACCTTTCTGGATTTTACACTTTTTTCAGATGGCCCTTTTGCCAGGGGGGCAGTGAGACTTCATTGTAGTGCAGATTTCATTTACAGGCTTGCTTGGTTGGCCAAAAAGGGCGTATGCGTTTTTTCCTGAATATATTCAGGAAAAAACGCATACGCCCTTTTTGGCCAAGTGCATCATTGTCGACGTTCTGCCTCTTTTCCTATGCTTTCAGGGCAATTCCAGTCTACCCCCTGCAATCGTTTTCCTGAAATTCTGCCCCGCTTTCAAGTCCCCTTCGCAGGCTTACTTCAATATATTTTTGGAGGAAAGCTGTCATTTATAACTCTGCAGGTTTGTGAATTACAGTGCCCCTGAGCTCCTTTCTTCAACTCGCTTTCTTGTGAGCTGGGCACAAAACCGCAGGATTGCTTCAGGCCCTAATCTGTTTCCAGCAGGGCACACTGAGCCTTTGTTTAATTCCTCTTCCTGGTGGGCAATGAGCGTTACATTTGCCCGTGCAGACACCTACAGCTAGTCTCTCATTGGTTCTCCCTATTCCTGTTCATTTTGCACAGAAATTGCAAGCTGTGCCAAAGAGGAGGTTAAAGGCACTGACTCTCCAAGCGGGGAGAGTGTTAGTAAAGCATCTGGAATGGTGAACCCGAGGACCAGGATACGAAAACTGAGATGCATTTTAAATCATTTCCCAATCACATGGTGGACGATACTCTTGGTTTCCCATGCATGTTTTAGCTGGAGGAAGAATCCCTTGAACCTGGAGAGTTGGGACCCATGGAATGGGTACCATGCAGTATGACTTCAAAGGGTCTGCATTTGCTCACCGAAACTCACCAATGCTATCAGCCTGAAGTGTCCAGCCTTATGTCTCAACCAGCTCTGGGTGTAGATGTGTTAAATCCCGGTTGCATCACATGCCCTGAGTGAATTATTTAAGAATTGCTCTCTATTTCACTGTCTTTATGATTTTTTTTTGAAATTTATTTTGATAATGGGATTTATCGGATTTTCACGGCTGCGTTTATGCCGCTGTACACACGCTTGATTCTCTTACGGAGACATATATATCCATGGGTTTTAAGATTCTTCCTAGTCAGGTATATTCCTAGGCGTTGAATATGTGGTGTTGGGTCCATTTCGTTGAGCAAGGAGTAGGTCTTGTCTATTACATATTTGGCTTATGGAAAGTTATCTGTGCTAATTTCAGTCTCTGGTTTATGAAGCACCCCAACGCACCTTTCCCCATAAGCAAGCACTAGTTGGTTTTCTAAATTTGAGACCCTGTTCTGTTTTGTAATTCAGTTCATGTGTAGTCAAGTTTACATTCCGTGTATTAGTGATATCTTATGATGTTTCTTTTTCTGTGTGACGTAGTTCACGTAGAATCACCGTACCTGCATCCACTCACTATGCCGCTACGGGCCTGATGACACAGATTTCATTGCTGAGTGATATTGCATTGCCCGTACGTGCCACAACTTCTTTATCCATTTTTTGCTTTCTGGGATATTTACCTGGTACTGTAGACGAGCTTCTTGGGAACACAGCCGTCCCAAATATTGGGGTGGCTGTCTGTTTTTGATTTTAATTTCCGTAAGCTATAGGACCATAAGTGGAAGTGCCATAGACTGTGTTGCTTTGTTTCTTATGTGTTTCAGGAAACACCATACACTTCTCCAGGCTGGCTGCTGGCAATTTACATCCTGCCAATCAGCATAACAAGGCTCCCTGTTCTCCATATCCTGTCCTACCTTTCTGGATTTTACACTTTTTTCAGATGGCCCTCTTGCCCGGGGGGCAGTGAGACTTCATTGGAGTGCAGATTTCCTTTACAGGCTTGCTTGGTTGGCCAAAAAGGGCGTATGCGTTTTTTCCTAAATATATTCAGGAAAAAACGCATACGCCCTTTTTGGCCAAGTGCATCATTGTCGACGTTCTGCCTCTTTTCCTATGCTTTCAGGGCAATTCCAGTCTACCCCCTGCAATCGTTTTCCTGAAATTCTGCCCCGCTTTCAAGTCCCCTTCGCAGGCTTACTTCAATATATTTTTGGAGGATAGCTGTCATTTATAACTCTGCAGGTTTGTGAATTACAGTGCCCCTGAGCTCCTTTCTTCAACTCGCTTTCTTGTGAACTGGGCACAAAACCGCAGGATTGCTTCAGGCCCTAATCTGTTTCGGGCAGGGCATGCTGAGCCTTTGGTAAATTCCTCTTCCTGGTGGGAAATGAGCGTTACATTTGCCCGTGCAGACACCTACAGCTAGTCTCTCATTGGTTCTCCCTATTCCTGTTCATCTTGCACAGAAATTGCAAGCTGTGCCAAACAGGAGGTTAAAGGCACTGACTCTCCAAGCAGGGAGACTGTTAGTAAATCATCTGGAATGGTGAACCTGAGGACCAGGATACGAAAACTGAGATGCATTTTAAATCATTTCCCCATAACACGGTGGACCATACTGTGGGTTTCACATGCATGTTTTAGCTGGAGGAAGAATCCCTTGAACCTGAAGAGTTGGGACCCATGGAATAGGTACCATACAGTATGACTTCAAAGGGTGTGCATTTGCTCACCTAAACTCACCAATGCTATCAGCCTGAAGTGTCCAGCCTTATGTCTCAACCAGCTCTGGGTGTAGATGTGGTCAATCCCGGTTGCATCACATGCCCTGAGTGAATTATTTAAGAATTGCTCTCTATTTCACTGTCTTTGTGTTTTGTTTTCGAAATTTATTTTGATAATGGGATTTATCGGATTTTCACTGCTGCCTTTCGGCCGCTGTACACACCCTTGATTCTCTTACGGAGACATATATATCCATGGGTTTTAAGATTCTTCCTAGTCAGGTATATTCCTAGGCGTTGAATATGTGGTGTTGGGTCCATTTCGTTGAGCAAGGAGTAGGTCTTGTCTATTACATATTGGGCTTATGGAAAGTTATCTGTGCTAATTTCAGTCTCTGGTTTTATGCAGCACCCCAAGGCACCTTTCCCCATAAGCAAGCACTAGTTGGTTTTCTAAATTTGAGACCCTTTTCTATTTTGTAATTCAGTTCATGTGTAGTCAAGTTTACATTCCGTGTATTCGTGATATCTTATGATGTTTCTTTTTCTGTGTGACGTAGTTCACGTAGAATCACCGTACCTGCATCCACTCACTATGCCGCTATGGGCCTGATGACACAGATTTCATTGCTGAGTGATATTGCATTGTACGTACGTGCCACAAGTTCTTTATCCATTTTTTGCTTTCTGGGATATTTACCTGATACTGTAGACGAGCTTCTTGTGAACACAGCCGTCTCAAATATTGGGGTGGCTGTCTGTTTTTGATTTTAATTTCCGTAAGCTATAGGACCATAAGTGGAAGTGCCATAGGCTGTGTTGCTTTGTTTCTTTCGTGTTTCAGGAAACACCATACACTTCTCCAGGGTGGCTGCTGGCAATTTACATCCTGCCAATCAGCATAACAAGGCTCCCTGTTCTCCATATCCTGTCCTACCTTTCTGGATTTTACACTTTTTTCAGATGGCCCTTTTGCCAGGGGGGCAGTGAGACTTCATTGTAGTGCAGATTTCATTTACAGGCTTGCTTGGTTGGCCAAAAAGGGCGTATGCGTTTTTTCCTGAATATATTCAGGAAAAAACGCATACGCCCTTTTTGGCCAAGTGCATCATTGTCGACGTTCTGCCTCTTTTCCTATGCTTTCAGGGCAATTCCAGTCTACCCCCTGCAATCGTTTTCCTGAAATTCTGCCCCGCTTTCAAGTCCCCTTCGCAGGCTTACTTCAATATATTTTTGGAGGAAAGCTGTCATTTATAACTCTGCAGGTTTGTGAATTACAGTGCCCCTGAGCTCCTTTCTTCAACTCGCTTTCTTGTGAGCTGGGCACAAAACCGCAGGATTGCTTCAGGCCCTAATCTGTTTCCAGCAGGGCACACTGAGCCTTTGTTTAATTCCTCTTCCTGGTGGGCAATGAGCGTTATATTTGCCCGTGCAGACACCTACAGCTAGTCTCTCATTGGTTCTCCCTATTCCTGTTCATTTTGCACAGAAATTGCAAGCTGTGCCAAAGAGGAGGTTAAAGGCACTGACTCTCCAAGCGGGGAGAGTGTTAGTAAAGCATCTGGAATGGTGAACCCGAGGACCAGGATACGAAAACTGAGATGCATTTTAAATCATTTCCCAATCACATGGTGGACGATACTCTTGGTTTCCCATGCATGTTTTAGCTGGAGGAAGAATCCCTTGAACCTGGAGAGTTGGGACCCATGGAATGGGTACCATGCAGTATGACTTCAAAGGGTCTGCATTTGCTCACCGAAACTCACCAATGCTATCAGCCTGAAGTGTCCAGCCTTATGTCTCAACCAGCTCTGGGTGTAGATGTGTTAAATCCCGGTTGCATCACATGCCCTGAGTGAATTATTTAAGAATTGCTCTCTATTTCACTGTCTTTATGATTTTTTTTTGAAATTTATTTTGATAATGGGATTTATCGGATTTTCACTGCTGCGTTTATGCCGCTGTACACACGCTTGATTCTCTTACGGAGACATATATATCCATGGGTTTTAAGATTCTTCCTAGTCAGGTATATTCCTAGGCGTTGGATATGTGGTGTTGGGTCCATTTCGTTGAGCAAGGAGTAGGTCTTGTCTATTACATATTTGGCTTATGGAAAGTTATCTGTGCTAATTTCAGTCTCTGGTTTTATGAAGCACCCCAACGCACCTTTCCCCATAAGCAAGCACTAGTTGGTTTTCTAAATTTGAGACCCTGTTCTGTTTTGTAATTCAGTTCATGTGTAGTCAAGTTTACATTCCGTGTATTAGTGATATCTTATGATGTTTCTTTTTCTGTGTGACGTAGTTCACGTAGAATCACCGTACCTGCATCCACTCACTATGCCGCTACGGGCCTGATGACACAGATTTCATTGCTGAGTGATATTGCATTGTACGTACGTGCCACAACTTCTTTATCCATATTTTGCTTTCTGGGATATTTACCTGTTACTGTAGACGAGCTTCTTGTGAACACAGCCGTCCCAAATATTGGGGTGGCTGTCTGTTTTTGATTTTAATTTCCGTAAGCTATAGGACCATAAGTGGAAGTGCCATAGACTGTGTTGCTTTGTTTCTTATGTGTTTCAGGAAACACCATACACTTCTCCAGGCTGGCTGCTGGCAATTTACATCCTGCCAATCAGCATAACAAGGCTCCCTGTTCTCCATATCCTGTCCTACCTTTCTGGATTTTACACTTTTTTCAGATGGCCCTCTTGCCCGGGGGGCAGTGAGACTTCATTGTAGTGCAGATTTCCTTTACAGGCTTGCTTGGTTGGCCAAAAAGGGCGTATGCGTTTTTTCCTGAATATATTCAGGAAAAAACGCATACGCCCTTTTTGGCCAAGTGCATCATTGTCGACGTTCTGCCTCTTTTCCTATGCTTTCAGGGCAATTCCAGTCTACCCCCTGCAATCGTTTTCCTGAAATTCTGCCCCGCTTTCAAGTCCCCTTCGCAGGCTTACTTCAATATATTTTTGGAGGATAGCTGTCATTTATAACTCTGCAGGTTTGTGAATTACAGTGCCCCTGAGCTCCTTTCTTCAACTCGCTTTCTTGTGAGCTGGGCACAAAACCGCAGGATTGCTTCAGGCCCTAATCTGTTTCGGGCAGGGCATGCTGAGCCTTTGGTATATTCCTCTTCCTGGTGGGAAATGAGCGTTACATTTGCCCGTGCAGACACCTACAGCTAGTCTCTCATTGGTTCTCCCTATTCCTGTTCATCTTGCACAGAAATTGCAAGCTGTGCCAAACAGGAGGTTAAAGGCACTGACTCTCCAGGCAGGGAGACTCTTAGTAAATCATCTGGAATGGTGAACCCGAGGACCAGGATACGAAAACTGAGATGCATTTTAAATCATTTCCCAATCACATGGTGGACGATACTCTTGGTTTCCCATGCATGTTTTAGCTGGAGGAAGAATCCCTTGAACCTGGAGAGTTGGGACCCATGGAATGGGTACCATGCAGTATGACTTCAAAGGGTCTGCATTTGCTCACCGAAACTCACCAATGCTATCAGCCTGAAGTGTCCAGCCTTATGTCTCAACCAGCTCTGGGTGTAGATATGTTAAATCCCGGTTGCATCACATGCCCTGAGTGAATTATTTAAGAATTGCTCTCTATTTCACTGTCTTTGTGTTTTGTTTTCGAAATTTATTTTGATAATGGGATTTATCGGATTTTCACTGCTGCCTTTCGGCCGCTGTACACACCCTTGATTCTCTTACGGAGACATATATATCCATGGGTTTTAAGATTCTTCCTAGTCAGGTATATTCCTAGGCGTTGAATATGTGGTGTTGGGTCCATTTCGTTGAGCAAGGAGTAGGTCTTGTCTATTACATATTGGGCTTATGGAAAGTTATCTGTGCTAATTTCAGTCTCTGGTTTTATGCAGCACCCCAAGGCACCTTTCCCCATAAGCAAGCACTAGTTGGTTTTCTAAATTTGAGACCCTTTTCTATTTTGTAATTCAGTTCATGTGTAGTCAAGTTTACATTCCGTGTATTCGTGATATCTTATGATGTTTCTTTTTCTGTGTGACGTAGTTCACGTAGAATCACCGTACCTGCATCCACTCACTATGCCGCTATGGGCCTGATGACACAGATTTCATTGCTGAGTGATATTGCATTGTACGTACGTGCCACAAGTTCTTTATCCATTTTTTGCTTTCTGGGATATTTACCTGATACTGTAGACGAGCTTCTTGTGAACACAGCCGTCTCAAATATTGGGGTGGCTGTCTGTTTTTGATTTTAATTTCCGTAAGCTATAGGACCATAAGTGGAAGTGCCATAGGCTGTGTTGCTTTGTTTCTTTAGTGTTTCAGGAAACACCATACACTTCTCCAGGGTGGCTGCTGGCAATTTAGATCCTGCCAATCAGCATAACAAGGCTCCCTGTTCTCCATATCCTGTCCTACCTTTCTGGATTTTACACTTTTTTCAGATGGCCCTTTTGCCAGGGGGGCAGTGAGACTTCATTGTAGTGCAGATTTCATTTACAGGCTTGCTTGGTTGGCCAAAAAGGGCGTATGCGTTTTTTCCTGAATATATTCAGGAAAAAACGCATACGCCCTTTTTGGCCAAGTGCATCATTGTCGACGTTCTGCCTCTTTTCCTATGCTTTCAGGGCAATTCCAGTCTACCCCCTGCAATCGTTTTCCTGAAATTCTGCCCCGGTTTCAAGTCCCCTTCGCAGGCTTACTTCAATATAT
Organism: Phocoena phocoena; assembly: GCF_963924675.1. Classification (NCBI taxonomy): domain Eukaryota; kingdom Metazoa; phylum Chordata; class Mammalia; order Artiodactyla; family Phocoenidae; genus Phocoena; species Phocoena phocoena. The sequence goes on from NW_027077441.1 coordinate 153,578, forward strand.
TTTTGGAGGAAAGCTGTCATTTATAACTCTGCAGGTTTGTGAATTACAGTGCCCCTGAGCTCCTTTCTTCAACTCGCTTTCTTGTGAGCTGGGCACAAAACCGCAGGATTGCTTCAGGCCCTAATCTGTTTCCAGCAGGGCACACTGAGCCTTTGTTTAATTCCTCTTCCTGGTGGGCAATGAGCGTTACATTTGCCCGTGCAGACACCTACAGCTAGTCTCTCATTGGTTCTCCCTATTCCTGTTCATTTTGCACAGAAATTGCAAGCTGTGCCAAAGAGGAGGTTAAAGGCACTGACTCTCCAAGCGGGGAGAGTGTTAGTAAAGCATCTGGAATGGTGAACCCGAGGACCAGGATACGAAAACTGAGATGCATTTTAAATCATTTCCCAATCACATGGTGGACGATACTCTTGGTTTCCCATGCATGTTTTAGCTGGAGGAAGAATCCCTTGAACCTGGAGAGTTGGGACCCATGGAATGGGTACCATGCAGTATGACTTCAAAGGGTCTGCATTTGCTCACCGAAACTCACCAATGCTATCAGCCTGAAGTGTCCAGCCTTATGTCTCAACCAGCTCTGGGTGTAGATGTGTTAAATCCCGGTTGCATCACATGCCCTGAGTGAATTATTTAAGAATTGCTCTCTATTTCACTGTCTTTATGATTTTTTTTTGAAATTTATTTTGATAATGGGATTTATCGGATTTTCACTGCTGCGTTTATGCCGCTGTACACACGCTTGATTCTCTTACGGAGACATATATATCCATGGGTTTTAAGATTCTTCCTAGTCAGGTATATTCCTATGCGTTGAATATGTGGTGTTGGGTCCATTTCGTTGAGCAAGGAGTAGGTCTTGTCTATTACATATTTGGCTTATGGAAAGTTATCTGTGCTAATTTCAGTCTCTGGTTTATGAAGCACCCCAACGCACCTTTCCCCATAAGCAAGCACTAGTTGGTTTTCTAAATTTGAGACCCTGTTCTGTTTTGTAATTCAGTTCATGTGTAGTCAAGTTTACATTCCGTGTATTAGTGATATCTTATGATGTTTCTTTTTCTGTGTGACGTAGTTCACGTAGAATCACCGTACCTGCATCCACTCACTATGCCGCTACGGGCCTGATGACACAGATTTCATTGCTGAGTGATATTGCATTGCCCGTACGTGCCACAACTTCTTTATCCATTTTTTGCTTTCTGGGATATTTACCTGGTACTGTAGACGAGCTTCTTGGGAACACAGCCGTCCCAAATATTGGGGTGGCTGTCTGTTTTTGATTTTAATTTCCCTAAGGAATAGGACAATAAGTGCAATTGCCATAGGCTGTGTTGCTTTATTTCTTACGTGTTTCAGGAAACACCATACACTTCTCCAGGGTGGCTGTTCAAAATTTACATCCTGTCAATCAGCATAACAAGGCTGCCTGTTCTCCATATCCTGTCCTTCCTTTCTGGGTTTTACACTTTTTTCAGATGGCCCTTTTGCCCGGAGGGCAGTGAGATTTCATTGTAGTGCAGATTGCTTTACAGGCTTGCTTGGTTGGCCAAAAAGTGCGTATGCGTTTTTTCCTGAATATATTCAGGAAAAAACACATACGCACTTTTTGGCCAAGTGCATCATTGTCGACGTTGTGCCTCTTTTCCTATGCTTTCAGGGCAATTCCAGTCTACCCCCTGCAATCGTTTTCCTGAAATTCTGCCCCGCTTTCAAGTCCCCTTCGCAGGCTTACTTCAATATACTTTTGGAAGATAGCTGTCATTTATAACTCTGCAGGTTTGTGAATTACAGTGCCCCTGAGCTCCATTCTTCAACTCGCTTTCTTGTGAGCTGGGCACAAAACTACAGGATTGCTTAAGGCCCTACTCTGTTTCCAGCAGGGCACACTGAGCCTTTGTTTAATTCCTCTTCCTGGTGGGCAATGAGGGTTACATTTGCCCGTGCAGACACCTACAGCTAGTCTCTCATTGGTTCTCCCTATTCCTCTTCATCTTGCACAGAAATTGCAAGCTGTGCCAAAGACGAAGTTAAAGGCACTGACTCTCCAAGCGGGGAGAGTGTTAGTAAAGCATCTGGAATGGTGAACCCGAGGACCAGGATACGAAAACTGAGATGCATTTTAAATCGTTTCCCTATCACATGGTGGACGATACTCTGGGTTTCCCATGCATATTTTAGCTGGAGGAAGAATGCCTTGAACCTGGAGAGTTGGGACCCATGGAATGGGTACCATGCAGTATGACATAAAAGGGTCTGCATTTGCTCACCGAAACTCACCAATGCTATCAGCCTGAAGTGTCCAGCCTTATGTCTCAAACAGCTCTGGGTGTAGATGTGGTCAATCCCGGTTGCATCACATGCCCTGAGTGAATTATTTAAGAATTGCTCTCTATTTCACTGTCTTTGTGTTTTGTTTTCGAAATTTATTTGGATAATGGGATTTATCGGATTTTCACTGCTGCGTTTCGGCCGCTGTACACACGCTTGATTCTCTTACGGAGACATATATATCCATGGGTTTTAAGATTCTTCCTAGTCAGGTATATTCCTAGGCGTTGAATATGTGGGGTTGGGTCCATTTCGTTGAGCAAGGAGTAGGTCTTGTCTATTACATATTTGGCTTATGGAAAGTTAGCTGTGCTAATTTCAGTCTCTGGTTTTATGCAGCACCCCAAGGCACCTTTCTCCATAAGCAAGCACTAGTTGGTTTTCTAAATTTGAGACCCTGTTCTGTTTTGTAATTCAGTTCATGTGTAGTCAAGTTTACATTCCGTGTATTAGTGATATCTTATGATGTTTCTTTTTCTGTGTGTCGTAGTTCACGTAGAGTCACCGTACCCGCATCCACTCACTATGCCCCTATGGGCCTGATGACACAGATTTCATTGCTGAGTGATATTGCATTGTACGTACGTGCCACAACTTCTTTATCCATTTTTTGCTTTCTTGGATATTTACCTGATACTGTAGACGCGCTTCTTCTGAACACAGCTGTCCCAAATATTGGGGTGGCTGTCTGTTTTTGATTTTAATTTCCGTAACCTATAGGACCATAAGTGGAAGTGCCATAGGCTGTGTTGCTTTGTTTCTTACGTGTTTCAGGAAACACCATACACTTCTCCAGGGTGGCTGCTGGCAATTTACATCCTGCCAATCAGCTTAACAAGGCTTTCTGTTCTCCATATCCTGTCGTACCTTTCTGGATTTTACACTTATTTCAGATGGCCCTTTTGTCCGAGGGGCAGTGAGACTTCATTGTAGTGCAGATTTCCTTTACACGCTTGCTTGGTTGGCCAAAAAGGGCGTATGCGTTTTTTCCTGAATATATTCAGGAAAAAACGCATACGCCCTTTTTGGCCAAGTGCATCATTGTTGACGTTGTGCCTCTTTTCCTATGCTTTCAGGGCAATTCCAGTCTACACCCTGCAATCGTTTTCCTGAAATTCTGCCCCGCTTTCAAGTCCCCTTCGCAGGCTTACTTCAATATATTTTTGGAGGATAGCTGTCAATTATAACTCTGCAGGTTTGTGAATTACAGTGCCCCTGAGCTCCTTTCTTCAACTCGCTTTCTTGTGAGCTGGGCACAAAACCGCAGGATTGCTTCAGGCCCTAATCTGTTTCCAGCAGGGCACACTGAGCCTTTGTTTAATTCCTCTTCCTGGTGGGCAATGAGCATTACATATGCCCGTGCAGACACCTACATCTAGTCTCTCATTGGTTCGCCCTATTCCTGTTCATCTTGCACAGAAATTGCAAGCCGTGCCAAAGAGGAGGTTAAAGGCACTGACTCTCCAAGCGGGTAGAGTGTTAGTAAAGCATCTGGATTGGTGAACCCGAGGACCAGGATACGAAAACTGAGATGCATTTTAAATCGTTTCCCAATCACACGGTGGACGATACTCTGGGTTTCCCATGCATGTTTTAGCTGGAGGAAGAATCCCTTGAACCTGGAGAGTTGGGACCCATGGAATGGGTACCATGCAGTATGACTTCAAAGGGTCTGCATTTGCTCACCGAAACTCACCAATGCTATCAGCCTGAAGTGTCCAGCCTTATGTCTCAACCAGCTCTGGGTGTAGATGTGGTCAATCCCGGTTGCATCACATGCCCTGAGTGAATTATTTAAGAATTGCTCTCTATTTCACTGTCTTTGTGTTTTGTTTTCGAAATTTATTTTGATAATGGGATTTATCGGATTTTCACTGCTGCGTTTGTCCGCTGTACACACGCTTGATTCTCTTACGGAGACAGATAAATCAATGGGTTTTAAGATTCTTCCTAGTCAGGTATATTCCTAGGCGTTGAATATGTGGTGTTGGGTCCATTTCGTTGAGCAAGGAGTAGGTCTTGTCTATTACATATTTGGCTTATGGAAAGTTATCTGTGCTAATTTCAGTCTCTGGTTTTATGCAGCACCCCAAGGCACCTTTCCCCATAAGCAAGCACTAGTTGGTTTTCTAAATTTGAGACCCTGTTCTGTTTTGTAATTCAGTTCATGTGTAGTCAAGTTTACATTCCGTGTATTAGTGATATCTTATGATGTTTCTTTTTCTGTGTGACGTAGTTCACGTAGAATCACCGTACCTGCATCCACTCACTATGCCGCTACGGGCCTGATGACACAGATTTCATTGCTGAGTGATATTGCATTGCACGTACGTGCCACAACTTCTTTATCCATTTTCTGCTTTCTGGGATATTTACCTGGTACTGTAGACGAGCTTCTTGGGAACACAGCCGTCCCAAACTTTGGGGTGGCTCTCAGTTTTTGATTTTAATTTCCCTAAGCAATAGGACCATAAGTGCAATTGCCATAGGCTGTGTTGCTTTATTTCTTACGTGTTTCTGGAAACACCATACACTTCTCCAGGGTGGCTGTTCACAATTTACATCCTGCCAATCAGCATAACAAGGCTCCCTGTTCTCCATATCCTGTCCTACCTTTCTGGATTTTACACTTTTTTCAGATGGCCCTTTTGCCCGGGGGGGCAGGGAGATTTCATTGTAGTGTAGATTTCCTTTACAGGCTTGCTTCGTTGGCCAAGAAGTGCGTATGCATTTTTTCCTGAATATATTCAGGAAAAAACGCATATGCCCTTTTTGGCCAAGTGCATCATTGTCGACGTTTTGCCTCTTTTCCTATGCTTTCAAGGCAATTGCACTCTACCCCCTGCAATCGTTTTCCTAAAATTTTGGCCCGCCTTCCAGTCCCCTTCGCAGGCTTACTTCAATATATTTTTGGAGGATAGCTGTCATTTATAACTCTGCAGGTTTGTGAATTACAGTGCCCCTGAGCTCCTTTCTTCAACTCGCTTTCTTGTGAGCTGGGCCCAAAACCGCAGGATTGCTTCAGGCCCTAATCTGTTTCCGGCAGGGCACGCTGAGCCTTTGGTTAATTCCTCTTCCTGGTGGTAAATGAGCGTTACATTTGCCCGTGCAGACACCTACATCTAGTCTCTCATTGCTTCTCCTATTCCTGTTCATCTTGCACAGAAATTGCAAGCTGTGCCAAATACGAGGTTAAAGGCACTGACTCTCCAAGTGGGGAGATTGTTAGTAAAGCATCTGGAATGGTGAACCCGAGGACAAGATTACAAAAACTGAGATGCATTTTAAATTGTTTCCCAATCACACGGTGGACGATACTCTGGGTTTCTCATGCATGTTTTAGCCAGAGGAAGAATCCTTTGAACCTGGAGAGTTGGGACCCATGGAATGGGTACCATGCAGTATGACTTCAAAGGGTCTGCATTTGCTCACTGAAACTCACCAATGCTATCAGCCTGAAGTGTCCAGCCTTATGTCTCAACCAGCTCTGGGTGTAGTTGTGGTCAATCCCGGTTGCATCACATGCCCTGAGTGAATTATTTAAGAATTGCTCTCTATTTCACTGTCTTTGTGTTTTGTTTTTGAAATTTATTTTGATAATGGGATTTATCGGATTTTCACTGCTGCGTTTATGGCGCTGTACACACGCTTGGTTCTCTTACGGAGACGTATAAATCCATGGGTTTTAAGATTCTTCCTAGTCAGGTATATTCCTAGGCGTTGAATACGTGGTGTTGCGTCCATTCCGTTGAGCAAGGAGTAGGTCTTGTCTATTACATATTTGGCTTATGGAATGTTATCTGTGCTAATTTCAGTCTCTGGTTTTATGCAGCACCCCAACGCACCTTTCCCCATAAGCAAGCACTAGTTGGTTTTCTAAATTTGAGACCCTGTTCTGTTTTGTAATTCTGTTCATGTGTAGTCAAGTTTATATTCCGTGTATTAGTGATATCTTATGATGTTTCTTTTTCTGTGTGACGTAGTTCACGTAGAATCACCGTACCTGCATCCACTCACTATGCCGCTACGGGCCTGATGACACAGATTTCATTGCTGAGTGATATTGCATTGCACATACGTGCCACAACTTCTTTATCCATTTTTTGCTTTCTGGGATATTTACCTGGTACTGCAGATGAGCTTCTTGTGAACACAGCCGTCCCAAACATTGGGGTGGCTGTCTGTTTTTGAATTTAATTTCCGTAATCTTTGGGACCATAAGTGGAAGTGCCATAGGCTGTGTTGCTTTGTTTCTTATGGATTTCAGGAAACACCATACACTTCTCCAGGATGGCTGTTGGCAATTTACATCCTGCCAATCAGCATAACCAAGCTCCCTGTTCTCCATATCCTTTCCTAACTTTCTGGATTTTACACTTTTCTCAGATGGCCCTTTTGCCCAGGGGGCAGTTAGACTTCATTGTAGTGCAGATTTCCTTTACAGGCTTGCTTGGTTTGTGAAAAAGGGCGTATGCGTTTTTTCCTGAATATATTCAGGAAAAAATTCATACGCACTTTTTGGCCAAGTGCACCATTGTCGACGTTCTGCCTCTTTTCCTATGCTTTCTGGGCAAATCCAGTCTACCCCCTGCAATCGTTTTCCTGAAATTCTGCCCCGCTTTCACGTCCCCTTCGCAGGCTTACTTCAATATATTTTTGGAGGATAGCTGTCATTTATAACTCTGCAGGTTTGTGAATTACAGTGACCCTGAGCTCCTTTCTTCAACTCGCTTTCTTGTGAGCTGGGCACAAAACCGCAGGATTGCTTCAGGCCCTAATCTGTTTCCGGCAGGGCACGCTGAGCCTTTGGTTAATTCCTCTTCCTGGTGGGAAATGAGCCTTACATTTGACCGTGCAAATACCTATAGCTAGTCTCTCATTGGTTCTCACTATTCCTGTTCATCTTGCGCAGAAATTGCAAGCTGTGCCAAACAGGAGGTTAAAGGCACTGACTCTCCACGCGGGGAGAGTGTTAGTAAACCCTCTGGAATGGTGAACCCGAGGACCAGGATACGAAAACTGAGATGCATTTTAAGTCGTTTCCCAATCACACGGTGGACCATACTCGGCGTTTCCCACGCATGTTTTAGCTGAAGAAAGAATCCCTTGAACCTGGAGAGTTGGGACCCTTGGAATGGGTACCATGCAGTATGACTTCAAAGGATCTGCATTTGTTTACTGAAACTCACCAATGCTATCAGCCTGAAGTGTCCAGCCTTATGTCTCAACCAGCTCTGGGTGTAGATGTGGTAAATCCAGGTTGCATCACATGCCCTGAGTGAATTATTTAAGAATTGCTCTCTATTTCACTGTCATTGTGTTTTGTTTTTGAAATTTATTTTAATAATGGGATTTATCGCATTTTCACTGCTTCGTTTATGCTGCTGTACACGCGCTTGTTTCTCTTACGGAGACATATAAGCCCATGGGTTTTAAGATTCTTACTAATCCGGTATATTCTTAGGCATTGAATATGGCGTGTTGAGTCCATTTCGTTGAGCAAGGAGTATGTCTTGACTATTACATATTTGGCTTATGGAATTGTATCTGTGCTAATTTTAATCTCTGGTTTTATGTAGCACCCCAACTCACCTTTCCCCTTAAGGAAGCATAAGTTGGTTTTCTTAATTTGAAACCCTCTTCTCTTTTGTAATTCAGTTCATGTGTAGCCATGTTAACATTCCATGTATTAGTGATATCTTATGTCTTTTTCTTTTTGAATTATGTGACTTCGAATGATCACACGTAACTCCTCTGGAGTTGTTATAACTGGCCGTATTTCATTGATTTCCAGGCTGAGTAATATTCCACTCTACATAATCACCACATCTCTGTCCGTTTTTTCTCTGCAGATACATTTAAGTTATAACCTAGTCGAGGATCTTTTAAACAGAGAGGTGGTAAACATTGGGGTGCCTGTGTCCTCTCGATTTTTGTTTTTCCCAAGATATACGTCCATGAGTGCAAGTGCCCTGTGCTCGGTAGCTCATTTTTTAGGTGCTTTAGTAAACACAATAGACTTATCCAGAGTGACCGTTTGCAATATACATTTCCACTATAAGACTCACAGGGCTCCCTTTTCTCCTTGCCCTGTCCTGCATTTCTGGTGTTTACACTTTATGAGGACGGCTCTTCTGACAGATGCAAAGTGATATGTTTTGTAGTATTGATTTCCACTGCCCACCTGTTTGGTTGGCTAAAAAAGTGTATGCCCTTTTCTTGAATATATACAGAAAAAGACGCATACACCCTTTTTGGCCAACTGCAATGTTGGCAATGTTCAGCCCCTTTGCTTGTGCTTAATGGCGAGTCCTTTCTACCTCTTCCAATCCCTTTCCTGCCATTCTCCGTTGCTTACAAGTCCTTTTCTCTGACTTTCCTCAAGACATTTTTCAGTGATAGATATTTTCAACTCTGCAGTTTCGTGAATTTTAGTGCCCCTGAGTTCCATTTTCCAACTTGTGTTTATGGGAACTGGCCACAAAGCATCAGGATTCCTCAAGCCCTATTCTGTTTCCATGGGCAACCCTAGCCTTTGGTCAATTCGTCTTCCTGATTGGAAATTAGAGTGGCATGTGCCTGTCCGAACACCTAGGACTTGTCTCTCATTGTTCCTCCTCCTTCTGCTTCATCCTCTGGACAAATTCCAAACTGTATGCAACAGGATGTTGACAGTGCTGACATCTCCAAGTGGGGAGACTGTTAGTAAAGACGCTGGAGTGGTGAACCCTAGCACCAAGAGATGAGGAGATGAGATGCCTTTTCCAAACTTTTCCCGATCAGACGGTATACCATCCTCTGGGTGTGACAGGCATGTTTTAGGTGTAGGAAGGGTCCCATTCATGTGAGGAGAACACCAGGGGATTTTAAATATCAGTGTCTGTCCGCAACCCAAACTGGGGAATTTTTTAAGCTACGGCTACACATATGTTCATTAAGGGCCTTGGGAAGTAGGCAGAGTCCAAACTTTAGATGATTGAAGTCTTCAGGGTCAGAAGCACTCACCACTGTCTTCCCTTAGATTCCATTTTTACTGTCATTGATGGATGATGTCAATAAAAATATCTATTCTTTTTCAGATCATTTCCCCTTATAGGTTATTGCAAAATATTGAGTGTAGTTCCCTGTGCTATACAGTAGTTCCTTGCTGATGATTTCATACATAGCAGTGTGTATGTGTTAATCCCAAACTGTTAATTTATCCCTCCTCCTACCATTTCCCTTTGGTAATAATAAATTATAAGATTTTATGCTTCTCAGAAATGGGGGAGCTCAAAGAGAGGTATCATTTTAAATGCAAAAGCATTTAAAACAAGATTGAAGCTTTAACCAAGATTATTAGATGTACATCCTTGGAAAGAAATCACTTTGTTTCTCTAATATTGACCTGACAAAGAAGACAAACCTTTTCACTGAACTTGCTTATAAGAAAGTGATGGAAATATCAAATGGAAGTGTTAGAAACATCTTATTTTACCCGAGCCTTATACACTGTTCTATGTTAATTACAGTTTGGCTCACACATCTGTTCATTGAAGTTACAATGTTCTCAATTTCTGTTACTGATCCTCCAGAGTGGACGCCAACAAGTGTCCCCCTGCCCAGTGTCATTGGAGCCAATAGATCGAGACTGAGTTTGGTTCAAAAGCAAAGGAAACTTTATATTTTGATCAGAGAATGGAGAGGTGCTACCCTGTGGGCTGTGGGCTGGGCTGCTGTGTAGAGATCCTGTCAGAGTCACTGGGAGGGAGGGGGCTGAGCTCTCGAGGACCTGGTTGGCTGCAGCTCAGGCTCTATGTCACGGAGTCTGAACTGGGCCCCAGGAGCTGAAGTGTCATCGAGCCATTCTGCTCTAGGAAATCTGGTCTGAAGTGCCGGGTGTGGAACCTCTGTATGCGGGACACTAGGAGCACCTGAAATTAGACAAAGCACAAAGGATAAAAATGGTTAGACTTTATTTTATTGCCCAGATTCTATTTTTATATCCCAGGCATTTTTAAGGGGCTTTGCCTGGGACAAACTTCTCTTCTGCCTTTTGTCCCTTTCCTCATTCTTGGAGTGCTGCGGGTGCAGACCCTTCTTCTGTAACTGCTGAGTGCTGAGTTAGGAGGCTTCATACCCGTGGGCGAGGGTCAGAACTTCTCCCCAGCAGCCTCCAGGTGACGTTGATTGTCCCCAGGCCTCCTGCCTCCCTGCTCGTCCACCTGAGCACCAGTATTGGAAGTGTTATAGATTCTAATGACCTTTAAGGGTCCAGAAAGGAGATGTGCAGTGGCGCTGTGAGGTCCAGTTTCACTCCGCCCCACATTTGTTCGGCCACCTTAGGCTGACCGTTTCTGCCAGCCTAGATGCTCTGACTGACCGTTTCTGCCAGCCTAGATGCTCTGACCAACAGTCTGCGCTTTCTTCCATTAGGCCCCTGAATTAACGTAAAAACAGCACCAGGTGTCAGGATCCTGCCCGCTCAGCTCCCAGACAGTCCAGGGTCAGTGGTGATGAAGGATCATGATGGTCACTGAGTCAAGAGCCTTTGGAAGTAAACAGGAGTCCAGCCGGTCTTATTGGCCACCATCATCAGGGTGTCTGTAGGCTTTTCTATGGTGACATCATGATATACGGTTCCCCCGCCAAGATTATTAGCTCCCCTCTGGGTACAGTAAGTACTGAAAGCAGTAGTCTACTCTTTTGGGACACACTCTTGTTGTTTTATGAGAGAAACTCCAGGTCAAGTGATGGTCACACGGGTCGTCATGGTGCCCCGTTGCCCCCGGTTATCTCTCTGGAGGTTGGAGTTGGAGGGCCTCCTCAATCGAGGTCAGTGTGCCCACGGAGCAAACCCTGCAACTTCAGGGCATGGTTGGGGGTTAGGATCACCACGTGGGGTCCGTTTCCCTTAGAAGGGAGGTGGCCTTTTGGGCTGCTGATTTCCAGGTTTTCAGATACCACCAGTATCTTGGCCAGATGTAGCGGTGGGCCAAGCCCCTTGGTGACCATAGTTTATCCTACCTGGATGGCATTCTTGCATTGTTCCATTTCAAGTGGTCCCAGTTTTTGCACTAATACTCCAATGGCGATTCACCTTTCACCAGGAATGTAAAGGTCAAAGGGTTTAGCTAAATTAGGGAGTCCCAGGGCAAGGGTCTGAATTGACTGCTCTTTCCATTCTTGAAAGGCCACTTCTGGATTCTATTCAAAAGGATCATCATCTTTTCCTTTCAGTGTTTCATATAGAGGCCCAGCTAGTAGACTGTAGTTAGGGATCCAGAGGCAGGAAACCCTGGCTTCCCCAGGAACCCCTAAGCTGTCTTCTAGTTTCAGAAAGGGGTAAGGCTGTAAATTGTTTCTTCCCTTTCCTGGGATGGGCTTCTCCGACCTTCTGTGAGAATGAAGCCCAGGCAGGTCACCGTAGTCTGTGATACTTGAGCTTTTTCGTGGACAACTTCTATCCTTTATTGGCTTGGTAGTTCTGAGGCCTCCTTAGTAGGGCTGGTGATCAGAATGTCGTCTGAATATTGAAGGAGTGTTTCCTTTTCCAGAGGTAGAACTTTTAGGTCTTTAGCTGAGCTTTCCCCAAAGATGGTGTGGGAATTTTTGAACCCTTGGGGCAAGACAGCCTGGAAGTATTGTTTTAGTTGTATGTTGAGTCCTGTCACTCACAAGCCAAAATTTCTTGTGACTCTGGGACTAATGGAATACAAAAGAAGGCATCAGTGAAGACTAATACAGAATACCAAGTCCTGGTGGTTGGTAGAATGACCAGCAGGGTGTAGGATTTAGGAACTACTGGAGGTATATCCTCAGTGGCTTCACTGACTGTCCTGACATCCTTTACCAGGACTCCAGCAGCCCATGGGGCTCTCGAGGTCAGGCCAATCCCAGGATATGGAGCTCACCTGGGCAGGTACCCTACCCCCACCCCAGCCCACGGGGCTCTCGTGTTCAGGCCCCTCCCAGGATATGGGATTCCCTGGGCAGGTCCTCTGCAGTCCATGGGGCTCCCGTGGTCAGGCCCCTCCCAGGATACAGAGCTACCCTTGCAGGTACCTTGGCAGGGCTGGGCACACAGGAACCGTGCACATAGCCCTCATTGCAGAGCACTCCCAGCTCACCTGTCGCTCAGATCTGACACAGAGCACCTCAGAGCAGGACTTGAACTAACAAACAGCAGCTCTGACAGGTCTGTGACCCTGGGCATCACTCTGTGCGGCCTCCTCCACCTGATCTTCCAGAGACTTCCACTGCACCCGGGGCACCAGGCCTCTGTCTCCAACCACCACCCACCCCTCCTCTCCCTGACTCCTGGGTTCCTCTCATTAGGAGAGGGTTTTCTTGAAGTTGTCTCCCACTCATGGGCCAGATAATATAATTAGAAAACAAGCCAGAGCTGCAGCCCCTTGTCTATCCTGACTCTCAGGAGCCCACACCTGTTCCTTGGACCTGGCCAATTCAGCAAGTTCCATTTTCAGCAACTGTGAGCCCCTGAGGGGTGATTATTGGCTGGCTTGGGAAGCCTGACCGTGCCGGCCAGCCCTCCCCAGGTGTGCCTGGGTTGAGATCAATATAAACACCGCTCCAGGCAGCAAGAGCCCCTGCAGCTGTGCCTGACGCCATTTTCTCTGCCCTGTCAGCAGTCTCGGGGCTGGGCTGGTGGGAGGGAGTGAGAAGCCACGGCTTTGTGGGTGTCCCAGTGTGAGTGGGGCTCTGCTGGACTTTCTGCAGCAGTTGCCAAGATGCTACCTGCTAAAGAAGAGGATGTGTCACCCACACCTGCCGCTGGAATTTCTCCCTGGGCACAGGTGAGGAAGGAAGAAAGCAGTGGGGGCCGGGACAGCAGGGGTATCTCAGGCAGGGAAATGGAGAGCTTCCAGAAGAGCACCCAGGGCCAGGACCATCCTGGCTGGCCTGCAGGCACCAAGTCGGCTGGCATGCTGTCCCTCATGTGGCTCCATGGCCCTTCCTCTAGGTTTTCAAGTCCTTGTACATATTCAGGTGTTTAGCCTTGGAAGGGTGGGAACATTTCAGCAGCAGCTGGCCTGGGGCTCGGCCCACGTTTACTCACAGATACCTCGGCACGGTCCCCCAGCTTTGCAGTGAGGATGCTTGTTGCGAGGAGCATGCTGGCTGAGTGGGAGATGATTCCCCACCACTGACCAACTTCAGAATTGTTTGCAATTGGAGCAAGTGCCCTGAAACGGTTTTCCTCTGTGTAACTGGTGGGTTCTGTTCTTTTTTATCTTTTTTTCGTTTTTGGTTCAAGGTAGATTTTATTCCTCTTTTGTGTATTTACAGATATAAGCATGGAAATAATTTATTCATATAAATACATGTATGTGAAGGGAAGAATATTTTTTCTGTTTTACTTTTTTTAATTTTATGTTTTTATTTTGAATTTAATTTTATATTTTTATACAGCAGGTTGTTTTTGGTTATCTACTTTATACATATAAATGTATACATACCAATCCCAATATCTCAACTCCTCCCACCACCATCCCCAACAGCTTTCCCCCCTTGTTGTCCATACGTTTGTTGTATACATGTGTTGCTCTATTTCTGCCTTGCAAAACGGTTCATCTGTACAATTTTTCTAGGTTCCACATATATGCATTAATATACAAGATTTGTTTTTCTCTTTCTGACTTACTTCACTCTGTATGACAGTCTCTAGATCCATCAACGTCTCTACAAATGTCCCAATTTCATTCCTTTTTATGGCTTAGTAATATTCCATTTTATATATGTACCACTCTTTATGCATTCGTCTGTCTGTGGGCATTTAGGTTGCTTCCATTTCCTGGATAGTGTAAATAGTGATGCAATGAACATTGTGGTGAATGTCTCTTTTTGATTTATGGTTTTGTCTGGGTATATGCCCAGTAGAGGGATTGCTGTATCATATGGTAATTCTATTCTTAGTTTTATAAGAAACTCCATAATGTTCTCCACAGTGACTGTATCAATTTACGTTCCCAACAATAGTGGAAGAGGATTCCTTATCTCCACACCGTTTCCAGCATTTGTTGTTTGTAGATTTTCTGATGATGCCCATTCTAATAGGTGTGAGGTGATACACCATGGATGAGTCTATTTCGTTGAGCAAAGAGTAGGTCTTGTTTATTACGTATTTGGCTTATGGAATGGTATGTGTGCTAATTTCAATCTGTTTTTATACAGCAGCCCAACTCAACTTTCCCCTTAAGCAAGCATAAGGTTTTTATCTAAATGTGAGACTCTGTTCGGTTTTGTAATTCAGTTTATGTGTAGCCAAGTTTACACTCCCTCTATTAGTGATATCTTATGATAATTATCTTTCTTTGTGTGACATATTTCTCTTAGAATCATCATAATTAAATCCACTCAATTTGCTGCTACAGGCCTGATGACATTGATTTCACTGCTGAGTGATATTCCGTTGTACGTAAGTAGCACAACTTCTTTATCCATTTTTTTCTTTCTGGGATATTTAATTTGTACTGGACTCGAGGTTCTTGTAAACACAGCAGCCCTAAATTTTGTGTTGGCTGTGTCTTGTTGATTTTAATTTTCCTAAGCTATAGGGCCAAAAGTGGAAGTGCCCTAGGCTCTGTAGCTTTGTTTTTTAGATGTTTCAGGATACACCATGAACATCTCCAGAGTGTCTGTTGGCAATTTACATCCCGCCCATCAGCATAACACGGCTCCCTGTTCTCCATGGCCTGTCCTGTGTTTCTGGTTTTTACACTTTATTCAGATGGCCTTTTTGACGAATGGGAAATGTGACTTCATTGTAGTGTGGATTTCCATTGCTGGAGTGCTTGGTTGGCCAAAATGTTCATATGCGTTTTTTCCTGAATATATTCAGGAAAAATGTATACGCACTTTTTGTCCATGTGCATCACTGTCAAAGATCTGCCGCTTTTCATATGCTTTAAATGCAATTCCAATCTACCTCTTGAAATATGATTCCTGCAATTCTGCCTCGTTTTCAAGTCCTCTTTGCAGACTTACTTCGATATATTTTCGCCAATAGCTGTCATTTATCTCTGCAGGTTTGTGAATTACAGTGCCCCTGAGCTCCTTTCTTAACTCGCTTCCTTGTAAGCTGGCCACAAAACTGCAGGTTTGCTTCAGGCCATAATCAGGGTCCGGCACGGCACTCTGAGCCTTTGGTTAATTCCTCTTCCTGGTGGGAAATTAGAGTTAAATGTGCCCCTCCAGATACCTGCCTCACTCCCAGCCACATGGTGATGTATGTCCTCAGGTTTGAGGCCATATGTGATGGGTTCCTCATCTTTTGATGATGTGGCCCCACTGGTGTGTGGACACTCCTGCCTGGTTCCCATCCCTTTGGTGATGTGGGTCCTCTGGTGAGACTCTGATCCTGGTTGGGTTCCTCACACATCCGTGAGGTGAGCCCTCTTCTCTGAGGTCACTCCTGCCTGGCTGGCACAACCCGCCTTGTTGACTTCGGCACCCTGGTGGCAGTTGGAGCCTGCTGGGAGCCTCCTTCCCACGGTGATGAGGCCCTCTGGCGTCAGACCCTAATGGCGGGGTTCCCACATTTTCTGATACGTGCTAAGTGGTACGAGGGCACTCCTGCCAGGTTCCCATCCTCATGAGCGTGTGGGCCTTCTGTTCTGAGGTCCTAACGGCTGGGTTGCTCACACTTTCATGATGTGGGCTCTCTGCTGTGAGGTCAATCCTGCCTGGCTGGCGCACGTCGCCTTGGCGACGTGGACCCTCTGGTGGCAGTTGGAGCGTGCTGGGGCCTCCTCCCCTCAGTGATGAGGGCCTTCTGGTGTCAGGCCCTAAGTGCTGGGCTCCACACATTTTCTGATGTGTGCCCAGTGGTGCGAGTCACTCCTGCCAGGTTCCCATCCCCATGGGCATGTGGGACTTCTGTTCTGTGGTCCCAACTGCTGGGTTGCTCACAGTTTCATGATGTGGGCCCTTTGCTGTGTGTTCACTCTGGCCTGTATCCCATAGTGTCAGTGCTCTGGGCCTCCAGCTTGGAGTTTCCAACTTCTCGATTCCTCACCTTTTTTATTCTATGGGCCCTCGGTTGTGCGTCTCCTCCTGCATGCCTCACTCCCAGCCCCTTCGTGATGTGTGTCCCCTTGTTTGAGGCCACATGTGCTGTGTTCCTCACCTTTCTATAATGTGGCCACACTGGTGTGAGGACACTCTTGCCTGGTTCCCATTCCCTTGGTGATGTTGGCCCCACTGCTGTTAGGACAGTCTTGCCTGGTTCCCATCACCTTGGTGATGTTGGCCCTCTGGTGAGAGTCTGATCCTGGTTAGGTTCCTCACCCTTCTGTGAGGTGGGCCCTCTGCTCTGAGGTCACTCCTGCCTGGCTGGCACACCCCGCCTTGGCAACGTTGGCCATATGGTGGCAGTTGGAGCCTGCTGGGAGCCTCCTCCCCTCGGTGATGAGGGCCCTCTGGCCTCAGGCCCTAACTGCTGGGTTCCCACATTTTCTGATTCGTGCTAAGTGGTGCAAGGACACTCCTGCCAGGTTCCCATCCCCATGGGGATGTGAGCCTTCTGCTCTGAGGTCCCAACGGCTGTGTTGCTCACAGTTTCATGATGAGGGCCCTCTGGTGTGAGTTCACTCCTGCCTAGATCCCATAGCCTCGCTGCTCCTGGCTGCCTGCCGGAGGTTCCAACTGTGGGATTCCTCACCTTTTTTATTCTATGGTCCCTCTGTTTTGAGGATCCTCTGGCCTGCCTCACTCCCAGCCCCTTGGTGATGTGTGTCCTCAGGTTTGAGGCCACGTGTGCTGGGTCCCTCAAATTATGGTGATGTAGCCCCACTGGTGTGAGGACACTCCTGCCTGGTTCCCATTCCCTTGGTGATGTTGGCCCTCTGGTGACAGTCTGATCCTTGTTGGGTTCCTCACACTTCTGTGAGGTGGGCTTTCTGCTCTGAGGTCACTCCTGCCTGGTTGGCACACCCCTCCTTGGTGACATCGGCCTTATGGTGGCAGTTGGAGCCTGCTGGGAGCCTCCTCCCCTCGGTGATGAGGGTCCTCTGGCCTCAGGTCCTAACTGCTGGGTTCCCACATTTTCTGATTCGTGGAAGTGGGCCGAGGACACTCCTGTCAGGTTCCCATCCCCATAGGGATGTGGGCCTTCTGCTCTGAGGTCCCATCCGCTGGGTTGCTCACAGTTTCATGATGTGGGACCTCTGCTGTGAGTTTGCTGTGGCCTGGATCCCATAGACTCTGTGCTCTGGGCGGCCTACTGGCCGGTTCCAACTGCTGGATTCCTCACAACTTTTATTCTGTGGGCTCTGTTTTGTGAGGATACTCCTGCTTGCCTCACTCCTAGCCCCTTGGAGATGTGGGTCCCCTGTTTTAGGCCACATGTTCTGGGTTCCTCACCTTTCTATAATGTGGCCACACTTGTGTGAGGACCCTCCTGCCTGGTTCCGATCCCCTTGGTGATGTGGGCCCTCTGGTGAGAGTCTTATCCTGGCTGGTTTCCTCACCCTTCTGTGAGGTAGGCCCTCTGCGGTGAGGTCACTCCTGCCTGGCTGGCACACATCACCTTGGTGACGTGGGCCCTCAGTTGGGAGTTGGTGTCTGCTGCGAGTCTCTGTCCCTCGGTAATGAGGGCCCTCTTGCGTCAGACCCTAACTCCTGGGCTCCCAAAATTTGCAGATGTGCGACCTGTGGTGCGAGTACACTCCTGTCAGGTTCCCAACCACATGGGAATTTGGGCCTTCTGCTCTGAGGTCCCAAAGGCTGGGGTGCTCACAGTTTCATGATGAGGGCCCTCTGATGTGCGTTCATTCCGGCCTAGATCCCATAGGCTTGCTGCTCCTGGGCGCCTGCTGGGAGGTTCCAACTGCGGGATTCCTCACCTTTTTTATTCTATGGGCCCTCTGTTTTGAGGCTCCTCCTGCCTGCCTCAATCCCAGCCCCGTTGTGATGTGTGTCCTCTGGTGTGAGGCCACGTGTGCTGGGTCCCTCACCTTTCGATGATGTGGCCCCAATGGTGTGAGGACACTCGTGCCTGTTTCCCAGCCCCTTGGTGATGTGGCCCCTCTGGTGAGAGTCTGATCCTGGCTGGGTTCCTTACCGTTCTGTGAGGTGGGCCCTGTGCTCTGAGGTAACTCCTGCCTGGCTTGCTCCCATTGCCTTGGTGACGTCGGCCCTCTGGTGGCAGTTCGATCCTTTTGGAGACTCCTGTCCTCGGTGATGAGGTCCCTCTGGCGTCAGGCTCTAACTGCTGGGCTCCCCAGGTTTTCTGATGTGAGCCCAGTGATGCCAGGACACTCGTGAAATGTTCCCATCCCCATGGCGATATGGGCCTTCTGCTCTGAGGTTCCAATGACTGGGTTGCTCACAGTTTCCTGATGTTAGCTCTCTGGTGTTAGTTCACTCATTCCTAGATCCCATAGCCTCTGTACTCTGGGCCGCCTGCTGGGAAGTTCCAACTGCTGGGTTCCTCACCTTTTTTATTCTTTGGGCCCTGTGTTGGGAGGCTCCTCCTGCCTGTGTCACTCCCAGCCCCTTGGTGATATAGGTCCTCTGGTTTGTGGCCACATGTGCCAGTTTCCTCATCTTTTAGTGATGTGGCCCCACTGGTGTGAGGACACTCGTGCCTGGTTCCCGTCCCCTTGGTGATATGGGCCCTCTGGTGAGAGTCTGATCCTGGTTGGGTTCCTCACACTTCTTTGAGGTGGGCCGTCTGCTGTGAGGTCACTCCTGCTTGGCTGGCACACCCCGCCTTGGCGACATGGGCCCTCTTGTGGTAGTTGGAACATGCTGGGAGCCTCCTCCCCTCAGTGATGAGGGCCCTCTGGTGTCAGGCCCTAACTGCTGGGTACCCACATTTTCTGATATGTGCTAAGTGGTGCGAGGACACTCCTGCCATGCTCCCAACACCTTGGGGATGTGGACCTTCTGCTCTGAGGTCCAAATGGCTGGGTTGCTCGCATTTTCATGATGTGGACCCTCTGCTGTGAGTTTACTGCGGCCTGAATCGCATAGACTTGGTGCTCTTGGCCGCCTGCTGGGAGGTTCCCATTGCTGGATTCCTCAGCTTTTTTATTCTATGGGCCCTGTGTTGTGAGGCTACTCCTGCCTGCCTCATTCCGAGCCCCTTGGAGATGTGGGTCTTCTTGTTTAGGCCACATGTGCTGGGTTCCTCACCTTTCTATGATGTGGCCACACTGGTGTGAAGACTCTCCTGCCTGGTTCTGATCACCTTGGTGATGTGGGCCCTCTGGTGAGAGTCTTATCCTGGCTGTGTTCCTCACCCTTCTGTGAGGTAGGCCCTCTGCGGTGAGGTCACTCCTACCTGGCTGTCACACGTCACCTTGGCGACGTGGGACCTCAGTTGGGTGTTGGTGCCTGATTGGAGTCTCCTCCCCTTGGTAATGAGGGCCCTCTGGCGTCAGGCCCTAACTCCTGGGTTCCCTAAATTCTCTGATGTGTGCCCTGTGGTGCGAGTACACTTCTGACAGGTTCCCAACCCCATGGGAATGTGGGCCTTCTGCTCTGAGATCCCAACGCCTAGGTTGCTCACAGTTTCATGATGACGGCCCTCTGGTGTGAGATCACTCCGGCCTGGATCCCATAGTCTCGCTGCTCCTGGCCGCCTGCTGGGAGGTTCCAACTGCGGGATTCTTCACCTCTTTAATTCTATGGTCCCTCTGTTTTGAGGCTCCTCCTGCCTGCCTCAATCCCAGCTCCCTTGTGATGTGTGTCCTCTGGTTTGAGGCCACGTGTGCTGGGTCCCTCACTTTTCGGTGATGTGGCCCCACTAGTGTGAGGACACTCCTGCCTGGTTCCCATTCCCTTGGTGATGTGGGCCCTCTGGTGAGAATCTGATCCTCTTTGGTTCTTCACACTTCTGTGAGGTTGACCCTCTGCTCTGAGGTCACTCCTGCCTGGTTGTCGCACTCCGCATTGGCGACGTCGCCCTGCTGGTAGCAGTCAGAGCTGGCTGGGAGCCACCGCCCCTCGGTGATGAGGGCCCTCTGGCATCAGGCACTAATTGCTGGGCTCCCCACATTTTTTCATGTGTGCCCACTCTTGCGATGACACTCCTGCTTGTTTCCCTTCCCCATGGGGATGTGGGCCTTCTGCTCTGAGGTCACAACGGCTGGGTTGCTTACAGAATCACAATGAGGGCCCTCTGTTGTGAGTTCATGCCGGCCTGGATCTCATAGCCTCAGTGCTCTGGGCCGCCTGCTAGGAAGATCCAACTGCTGGTTTCCACACCTTTTGTATACAATGGGACATGTGTTGTGAGGTTAATCCTGCCTGCCTCACTCCGAAACCCATGGTGATGTGGGTCCTCTGGTTTGAGGCCACATGTGCTGGGTACCTCAACTTTTGATGATGTGGCCCCACGGGTGTGAGGACACTCCTGCCTGGTTCCCATCACCTTGGTGATGTGGGCCCTCTGGGGAGAGTCTGATCCTGGCTGGGTTCCCTACCATTCTGTGAGGTGAGCCCTCTGATGTCAGGTCACTCCTGCCTGGCTAGCTCACATCGCCTTGGCGACGTGGGCCCTCTGTTGGCCACTGGAGCATGCTGGGAGCCTCCTACTCCCGTGAATGATGGCCCTGGAAAAAATGCATATGCCCTTTTTGGCCAAGTGCTTCATTGACGAGGTTCTGCCACTTCTCTTATGCTTTCAGAGCAATTCACGTCTACCTCCTGAAATCGGATTCCAGCAATTCTGCCCCACTTTCAAGTCCTCTTCGCAGCCTTAATTCAATATATTTTTGTACGATTTCTGTCATTTATAAGTCTGCAGGTATGTGAATGACAGTGCCCCTGAGCTCCTTTCCTCAACTCGCTTTCTTGTGAGCTGGCCACAAAACCGCAGGATTGCTTCAGGCCCTAATCTTGTTCCAGCACAGCATGCTGAGCCTTTGGTTAATTCCTTTTCCTGTTGGGAAATGAGTGTTAAAATTGCCCGTGCATACTGGGCATATACCCTGAGAAAACCAAAATTCAAAAAGAGTCATGTACCAAAATGTTCATTGCAGCTCTATTTACAATAGCCCGGAGATGGAAAGAACCTAAGCGCCCATCATCGGACGAATGGATAAAGAAGATGTGGCACATATACACAATGGAATATTACTCAGCCTTAAAAGGAAATGAAACTGAGTTATTTGTAATGAGATGGATAGACCTAGAGTCTGTCATACAGAGTGAAGTAAGTCAGAAAGAAAAAGACAAATAGCGTATGCTAACACATATATATGGAATTTAAAGGAAAAAAATGTCATGAAGAACCTAGGGATAAGACAGGAATAGAGGCGCAGACCTACTGGAGAACGGAATTGAGGATATGGGGAGGGGGAATGGTGAGTTCTGACAGGGCGAGAGAGAGTCATGGACATATACACACTAACAAATGTAGTAAGGTAGATAGCAAGGGGGAAGCAGCCGCAAGGCACAGGGATATTAGCTCGGGGCGTTGGGACAGCCTGGAGGGGTGGAAGGGGGAGAGAGGGAGGGAGGGAGACACAAGAGGGAAGACACAGGGAGCATATGTATATGTATGGCTGATTCACTTTGTTATAAAGCAAAAACTAACACACCATTGTAAAGCAATTATACCCCAATAAAGATGTTAAAAAAAATATTTGCCCGTGCACACACCTACAGATAGTCTCCCATTGGTTCTCCGTATTCCTGTTCATCTTGCGCAGAAATTGCAAACAGTGCCAAACAGGAGGTTAAAGACACTGACTCTCCAAATGGGGAGAGTGTAAGAAAAGGGTC
Organism: Phocoena phocoena; assembly: GCF_963924675.1. NCBI lineage: Eukaryota > Metazoa > Chordata > Mammalia > Artiodactyla > Phocoenidae > Phocoena > Phocoena phocoena. The sequence goes on from NW_027077441.1 coordinate 175,643, forward strand.
TGGAATGGTGAACCTGAGTACCAGGGGACGAAAACAGACATGCATGTAAAAAGGTTTCCCAGTCACACGGTGGAGCATACTCTGGGTTTCCCATGCAAATTTTAGCAGAAGGAAGAATCCCTAGAACCTGGAGAGTTGGGAACCATGGAATGGGTACCAGGCAGTATGACATCAAAGGGTCTGCATTTGCTCACTGAACCTCACCAATGCTATCAGCCCAAAGGGTCCAGCCTTATCTCTCACCCAGCTCTGGGTGTAGATGTGGTAAACCAGGTTGCATCACATGCCATGTGTGAGTTATTTAACAATTGCTCTCTATTTCACTGTCATTGTGTTTTGTTTTTGAAATTTTTTTTTGACACTGGGATTTATCGGATTTTCACTGCTGCGTTAATGCCGCTGTACACACTCTTGATTCTCTTACGGAGACATAAATATCCACGGGTTTTAAGATTCTTCCTAGTCAGGTATATTCCTAGGCGTTGAATATGTGGTGTTGAGTCCATTTCGTTGAGCAAGGAGTAGGTCTTGTCTATTACATATTTGGCTTATGGAACAGTATCTGTGCTAATTTCAGTCTCTGGTTTTATGCAGCACGCCAACGCACCTTTCTCCATAAGAAAGCACAAGTTGGTTTTCTAAATTTGAGACTGTTCTGTTTTGTAATTCAGTTCATGTATAGTCAAGTTTACATACTGTGTATTACTGATATTTTATGATGTTTCTTTTTATGTGTGACTTATTTCACGTAGAATCACCATACCTGAATCCACTCACTATGCCGTTATGGGCCTGATGACACAGATTTCATTGCTGAGTGATATTCCATTGTACGTACGTACCACAACTTCTTTATCCATTGTTTGCTCTCTGAGATATTTACCTTGTACTGTAAACGAGGTTCTTGTGAACAGAGAGGTCCCAAACTTTGAGGTGGCTGGGTGTTTTTGATTTTAATTTCCCTAAGCTGTAGGACCATAAGTGGAAGTGCCATAGGCTGTGTTGCTTTGTTTCTTACGTGTTACAGGAAACACATAACACTTCTCCAGAATGGCTGTCGGCAATTTACATCATATGCATCAGCATAATAAGGATCCCTGTTTTCCATTGCCTGTCCTCCGTTTCTGGATTTTACAATTTTTTTAAATGGCCCTTTTGCCCTGGGGGGCACTGAGACTTCATTGTAGTGCAGGTTTATTTACAAGCTTGCTTGGTTGGCCAAAAAGTGCGTATGCGCTTTTTCCTTAATATATTTAAGGAAAAAAGCATCCGCACTTTTTGGACAAGTGCATCATTATCGACGTTCTGCCTCTTTTCCTATTCTTTAAGTGTAATTCCAGTTTAACCCTTCAATCGTTTTCCTGAATTTCTGCCCCGCTTTCAAGTCCCCTTTGCAGGCTTACTTCAATATATTTTTGGAGGATAGCTGTCATTTATAACTCTGCAGGTTTGTGAATTACAGTGCCCCTGAGCTCCTTTCTTCAACTCGCTTTCTTGTGAGCTGGGCACAAAAACGCAGGATTGCTTCAGGCACTAATCACTTTCCAGCAGGGCACGCTGAGCCTTTGGTTAATTCCTATTCCTGGTGGGAAATGAGCATTACATTTGCCCGTGCAGACAACTACAGCTAGTCTCTCATTGGTTCTCCCTATTCCTGTTCATCTTGCACAGAAATTGCAAGCTGTGCCAAAGAGGAGGTTAAAGGCACTGACTCTCCAAGCGGGGAGAGTGTTAGTAAAGCATCTGGAATGGTGAACCCGAGGACCAGGATACGAAAACTGAGATGCATTTTAAATCGTTTCCCAATCACACGGTGGACGATACTCTGGGTTTCCCATGCATGTTTTAGCTGGAGGAAGAATCTCTTGAACCTGGAGAGTTGGGACCCATGGAATGGGTACCATGCAGTATGACTTCAAAGGGTCTGCATTTGCTCACCGAAACTCACCAATGCTATCAGCCTGAAGTGTCCAGCCTTATGTCTCAACCAGCTGTGGGTGTAGATGTGGTCAATCCCGGTTGCATCACAGGCCCTGAGTGAATTGTTTAAGAATTGCTCTCTATTTCACTGTCTTTGTGTTTTGTTTTTGAAATTTATTTTGATAATAGGATTTATCAGATTTTCCCTGCTGCGTTTATGTCGCTGTACACACACTTGATTCTCTTACGGAGACATATAAATCCATGGGTTTTAAGATTCTTCCTAGTCAGGTATATTCCTAGGCGTTGAATATGTGGTGTTGAGTCCATTTCGTTGAGCAAGGAGTAGGTCTTGTCTATTACATATTTGGCTTATGGAAAGTTATCTGTGCTAATTTCACTCTCTGGTTTTATGCAGCATCCCAACGCACATTTCCCCATAAGCAAGCACTAGTTGGTTTTCTAAATTTGAGACCCTGTTCTGTTTTGTAATTCAGTTCATGTGTAGTTAAATTTACACTCCGTGTATTAGTGATATCTTATGATGATTCTATTTCTGTGTGATGTAGTTCACGTAGAATCACCGTACCTGCATCCACTCACTATTCCGCTACGGGCCTGATGACACAGATTTCATTGCTGAGTGATATTGCATTGCACGTACGTGCCACAACTTCTTTATCCATTTTTTGCTTTCTGGGATATTTACCTGGTACTGTAGACGAGCTTCTTGGGAACACAGCCGTCCCAAATATTGGGGTGGCTGTCTGTTTTTGATTTTAATTTCCGTAAGCTATAGGACCATAAGTGGAAGTGCCATAGGCTGTGTTGCTTTGTTTCTTACGTGTTTCAGGAAACACCATACACTTCTCCAGGGTGGCTGTTGGTAATTTACATCATCCCAATCAGCATAACAAGGCTCCCTGTTCTCCATATCCTGTCTTACCTTTCTGGATTTTACACTTTTTTCAGATGGCCCTTTTGCCAGGGGGGCAGTGAGACTACATTGTAGTGCAGATTTCCTTTACAGTCTTGCTTGGTTGGCCAAAAAGTGCATATGCGTTTTTTCCTGAATATATTCAGGAAAAAACGCATACGCCCTTTTTGGCCAAGTGCATCATTGTCCACTTTGTGCCTCTTTTCCTATGCTTTCAGGGCAATTCCAATCTACCACCTGCAATCGTTTTCCTGAAATTCTGCCCCGCTTTCAAGTCCCCTTCGCAGGCTTACTTCAATATACTTTTGGAAGATAGCTGTCATTTATAACTCTGCAGGTTTGTGAATTACAGTGCCCCTGAGCTCCTTTCTTCAACTCGCTTTCTTGTGAGCTGGGCAGAAAACCGCAGGATTGCTTCAGGCCCTAATTTTTTTCCAGCAGGGCACACTGAGCCTTTGTTTAATTCCTCTTCCTGGTGGGCAATGAGCGTTACATTTGCCCGTGCAGACCCCTACAGCTAGTCTCTCATTGGTTCTC